>NC_142953.1:23136252-23336252 GCF_046866305.1 Octopus bimaculoides | reverse complement strand
AAAAAATAATAACTAAAAACATATATATACCAGACGATGCTTCGTGAAAACTCTACAACTATATTAATGTTTATTGTTGTTTGTTTTTTTCTTTTCGGAGAGGAATAATATTACATTTATTTTGATTGTAGTAATGAAGCTGTTAAAGAAAAGAAAAAGACAATGGATAGATAAACAAAGCTTTATTTTGTTTTTAAACATTATAACAGAATAATAAATCATTACAGGAAGCTGCCGACTGCTAAATCAAACTAAACAGTAATCACGCAGCATTACATAATATTTGGGCTTTTATTATGGTTTTCTTAAAATGAATTATTTATTTGAATGAAACACCTATATTTGCCAATTTTATTTATTAACAATTAGATAATAAAGTTAGGTGGAATTCTGTTCGAAGATGGTGAAATTATCTGAAATATTTTTTCGGTATTAACCGACCGTTATCGTAAACCAGTAAAAATGGCTGCTCCCATGGAGGACAACGAGGAATTGGTGCAAGAGGATTATTATGCTTGGCTAAACGTCGATAGAAAGGTTCGAGTTATATTTTGTTAACAAAAATCTAACGTAATTTTGCATTATTTGTTTGAAATATTTGCTGACATCTGGTGATATTTTTCCCTCGAAATAACGAAGCTTCGTCTGTTAACATTTTTGTTTCACTATGGAAGCAAATTTACTTTCTCTCTAGCATCGCTGAATAAGGAGACGATATCAGTCTCCTTGTATCATTTATTTAAAATATAATATATACAAAGATGCCACTTGAGAATGTCCTTCTGGTTTAGGGTTACAAAAATAACTGTAGTTCTTATTTATTTCTATTTCATCTTTTTTTTTATCGGTTTCAGTGCCGCATGACAACTTATTTTCTTATTGTAAATGACCCGTCTGACCTTAAAAGTTAGAAAATATTTTTAAAAAAACGTATAACCTGTTATTTAATTTTTTCGGTATCAGAAATTGATCGCTTCTGTTGCTCTAATCGTGTTCAGGTGAACAGTTTCATTTCTCTGCCTTTGCTTTATTTTCTTTCTTTCTTTCTACCTTTCCCCATAAACATGTTAAGATTAGCCATTGATTAATTAACAACATTCCTTCACTCCATACACGGCTGCACAGTAAAAACATCTAGTAATGGAATAACGATTTCTTAATTACGTTCAAGGCCACACATTTTTGATAGGGAAAAGTTACAAGGTTGTGCTAACATTCGTCCCTCTCAAGAGCATTCATTGACAACGTTAAGTGGAGTAACCTGTCTGCTACCGGTAATCGTACCAGGTCCTCAATACTTTCCTCTTTCTCATTATTATATTTATGTAATAAACTTGTTTGGGTGTTTTGTTTTTTAAATAATGTTACTGCTGTTATTGTTGTTGTTATTATTTTCTTTCAAGCGCTCGTTCCAAGTTATTGTATTTGGTTATTTAAAATTGTCACGACAAGGGCATTATACTACACAAGCGAAGTGAAACTGACATAACTTAGAAAACAGACCGGTGCCCTCAGCTCGTTAAGGAACGACATATAATTTCTTAAACATTGATAATAATAAGACACATAAAGATTATATTCGATGCGTATTTTAATATTTCAAATTTTAGCCACATATTCATTGTACAGCATTATTAACTAACTAAACTTCAGTATTCTGTCTTACGCAACAATTGGCTAATATTGCCCCGTATAGAAACCGATAACCCACGAAGATAAAGAACAAGACAACGAAAACAAATTATTATCCAGATTTCTATCTATATTATGGTTTCTGTTTTTATTCTCAAGATCTCTCAAGAATTTTCTTGTCGGTTGGTTAAAGTTCATTAAATCGCAGCACGTTCGCCTACTTGTATACCTCTGCACTTGAAGCAGGCTCACAAACACACAAACACACATGCACATAAACACACATGCATATATATATATATACATATATACGACGGGCTTCTTTCAGTTTCCGTCTACCAAATCCACTCACAAGGCTTTGGTCGGCCCGAGGCTATAGTAGAAGACACTTGCCCAAGGTGCCACGCAGTGGGACTGAACCCGGAACTATGTGGTTGGTAAGCAAGCTACTTACACAGCCACTCCTGCGCCTAGTTAAGTTTCTCAATTTACGTGCTTCAATCTCCCCTCTATCTTTGATCAGAAGTTTCCCTGTTCTGTGTTATAAAGACTTACTCCCCCCCCACCACCACCACCACCACCACCACATCATCGCATATTCCTGTTCTACATCAAAGTTTGTCTTCCACGCAATATTTCATACTTCAACAACTTACTATTACTCTGAACAAAGTACCCCTACTGCTTTACAGATGATACCACTTTTTATTTCATACCCTTCCACGTGTAGAATTTCTCTGCATTCCCACCAAATCTCCACTGCCAAGACAAAATGTAGGGAGTGGAATAAATTTGGTAATGTGTGCTTGGAAATGGGCTGTGCGTGAGAAGACCCGGCAAGCCAAGTAAGATCGTTGCCAGTGCCCCTGGACTGGTTCTTGTGCGGGTGGCACATGAGATGCACCATTTTGAGCGTGGCCGTTGCCAGTACCGCCTGACTGGCTCCTGTAGGATTTTCGAGCGAGATCGTTGCCAGTGCCCCTGGACTGGCTTGTGCGGGTGGCACATAAAAGACACCATTTCGAGCGTGGCCGTTTTCGTGCGGGTGACACGTAAAAGCACCCACTACACTCTCTGAGTGGTTGGCGTTAGGAAGGGCATCCAGCTGTAGAAACTCTGCCAAATCAGACTGGAGCCTGGTGTTGCCATCCGGTTTCACCAGTCCTCAGTCAAATCGTCCAACCCATGCTAGCATGGAAAACGGACGTTAAACGATGATGATGATGATGATGATGATGATTCCTAGAAACCCCTAAAACAAGCGAGATAGTCATGGCTGGAATATCTTTGGCCAGAGATCTGATCAATAAGGATTGACTTGAAGTTAAACAAAGGTATTGCTGAACAGGGTCCAAGAAATATCCTACAATAGAAGTACTGTATCCTAGGCACAGGTGTGGTTGTATGGTAAGATGTTTGCTTCCCAACCACATGGGTCCAGGTTCAGTCCAACTGTATGGCACCTTCGGCAAGTGTCCTCTTCTATAGCCTCTGGTCATCCAAAGCCTTGTGAGTGGATTTGGTAGATAGAAACAAAGAAGCCTGTTGTGTATACATACAGTAATCCCTCACCATATCGTAGTTCACCAATCACACACTCAATACATCACAGATTTTTCTGGTTAATATATGTAGATTTATATCGTGGACTCCTCAGTGTATCTGGGTTTCTGTAGCCGATAAGGATTTATATTTTTTTAGATTTTGTTTCTGTGGGAGGTTACCCATGATAGTCAAGGGATTGCTTTATATATTCATTTATGCATATATCTATCTGTGTGTGTGTGTGTGTGTACCTATTTGTCACACACCAGTGCTTGACAACTGGTGTTGGTTTGTTTACATTCCCATAACTTAGCAGTTTGGCAAAGAGACTGATAGAATAAGCACCATGCTTTTACAAAAAAAAAATTAAGTACTGGAGTTGATTCATTCAACTAAAAGCTCTTCAATGTGGTGCCCCGGCATGGTCACAGCCTGAAACAAGTAAGTAAAGATGGAAAGATAAGGGTTGACATGGTATCAATGAAAAAGATCCTAGACACATCCTACAATGGAAACATTGTAACCTAATCTCATTCAACAACATTAAGACACTCAAACGAAATTACAATGTTACAACCACCCTACTTTTGAACAGGACACCTAATTAAAAATACCTCCCAACACTACAAAACCTCGTTAATCCTTTAGTATTTAAACTGGCCTTATCTGGCCAAAATGTTCTGTCTGTTTTATGTTCAAATTTCACACCTGTTGTACAATGTCATTCAAAAACTAAACAATGACATCATCAAAATCTCAAAGCTATGAGATGAGAGACAATTAGTTGAGAAGAATGTGTATAAATAAGCATTACATTTGACAGAGTAATCTGAATGCGAAAGGGTAAAGCCACCACTACCACTCAGCATCTATGATGACCCTTATTAATTACATATTTCTTCTTTAGTACCAGAAAATACTTCAGCTTAGAACAGTTACTAACCTGCAACAAAGCACAAGTGCTTTCACATAAATGTACTGCTCACATATCTGCAGATGGTAATCCTGGCACACAACTATACCTTCTGGACAGCATCCTTAAAGAAAGGCTGGAGGTGAGCATTCCTTGTTGAGCTGTAAAGACTGCCAAAATGGTGATCCTGAACCTAGTTTAACAGTGAGACATATATATATATTTATATATATATGAATGTAACTATATCATCATCATAATTGTTTTAATGTCCTCTCTTCTATGTTTACAGGGGCTAGATGACATTCAGTGAGGCAGATCTTGTATGGACAGATATCCTTCATGTTGCCAACCCTCACCTGTTTCCAAGCATGATAATGTTTCCTCATGGCAAAACATATTTTTACAAAAGATTGGAAATGAATGGCAACTGCTTGTCTCACAATGCTGCTCATTCACAGCTATCATGTCAAGACAAAGGGACATAAACACACACACACACAGAAATGTACATACATATATGCCCTACTGTCACATAACTGGCACCCTTGCTGGTGGAACGTAAAAAGCACCCATTAATTACACTCTTGGAGTTATTGACATTAGGAAGGGCATCCAGCCATAGAAACCATGCCAAAACAGACTGGAACTTGATGCAGTTCTCTGGCTTACCAGTTACAGTCAAATCGTCTAATCCATGCCAGCATGGAAAGCAGATGCTAAACGATGATGATGATTATATACATATATATATATAGGCGCAGGAGTGGCTGTGTGGTAAGTAGCTTGCTTACCAACCACATGGTTCCGAGTTCATTCTCACTGCGTGGCACCTTGGGCAAGTGTCTTCTACTATAGCCTCGGGCCGACCAAAGCCTTGTGAGTGGATTTGGTAGACGGAAACTGAAAGAAGCCCATCGTATATATGTATATATATATATATATATATATATATATGTTTGTGTGTCTGTGTTTGTCCCCCCCAACATCGCTTGACAACCAATGGTGGTGTATTTACATCCCCGTAACTTAGTGGTTCGGTAATAGAAACCGATAGAATAAGTACTAGGCTTACAAGGAATAAGTCCTGGGGTCGATTTGCTCGACTAAAGGCGGTACTCCAGCATGACCGCAGTCAAATGACTGAAACAAGTAAAGAGTATATATATATATATCATCATCATCATCATCAGCGTTTAATGTTTGCCTTCTATTCCGGCATGGGTAGGACAATTTGATTAGAGCCAGCCAGGCTGAAGCCTGCACCAGACTTCAGTAACAGTTTTGGCAGGATTTTTACAGCTGGATGCCCTTCCTAACACCAACCACTCAGCAGAGCGAACTTAGTGCTTTTTATGTAGCACAAGCACAGGCGAGGTCTGTTTTGGCAAGGTTTTTACAGCTGGATGCCCTACCGAACACCAATCATTTTACAGTGTGGACTGGGGGCTTTTAAGTCGCACCTGCACTGACAGGGTCACCAAATACTTGCAGATTGGCTTCTTTCAGTTTCTGTCTACCAAATCCACTTACAAGGCTTTGAAGGTTATTGTAGAAGACACATGCCAAAAGTGCTTTTTATGTGGCACAATCACAGGCGAGGTCTGTTTTGGCAGGGTTTTTACTGCTGGATGCCTTTCCGAACACCAACCACTTCACAATGTGGACTGGGTGCTTTTAAGTGGCACCTGCACTGACAGGGCCACCAAATACTTGCAGATTGGCTTCTTTCAGTTTCTGTCTACCAAATCTAATTACAAGGCTTTGAAGGTTATTGTAGAAGACACATGCCAAAAGTGTCAAACACTGGGACTGAACCCAAAACCTTGTAGTTGGGAAGTGAACTTCTCTTACCACACAGCCATCTCTTTATTTATAACACATGCTGTGTTGCTACTTGAGTAATAATCTGTAGATAATCCTTTCTTCAACTCCATACTGCAATCACCAGTCCACCAAGGCACTGTTCCTTCTCTACCGCATTATCTAAACCACTGCCCCCAAACCCGTCCACTGTCCTCCCTACTTCCTCTTATCTCTGCTATCGTACTGGGACACTAACTTCAATGGGTTAATCAATCACATCAGTCCTAGTATTTAGTTCAACCTGCTGACACATGAATGGTTTTAATCAACGTCAGCATAACTGTGGACACCGGCAGATGCCTGTCTCATGGCTCTATGCACAATCTCCGTCTATGCATTACCATTCACAGGGCATTGGTCAATCCAGAGCTAAGTTGTGAGGCAAAACAGGGATACAAGAACAGTTTTAGCTGGCCAGACCAAAACCTTGTCAATGTATTTGGTAGATGGAAACTGAAAGAAGCCCTCCATGTGTATGTGGAGAGGTGTGGCGGCGCGCGCGATCTGAATGCCTTCGCCTCGAAGGCGATACCGACCCCGAGTGTGTGTGTCCGTGTGTTATGAACGCGGTCGAGTAAGGTCGTAGCGGTGATTCGGAAGCAAGCAAGCGAGAGAGACAGACTGAGCGGTTCGTAGCGAGCAGAGGGCATGCCGACGCTTGGGCGGCGGCGGCTTCCGCCAGCGATATCGACGGATGGATGAGAAGCAGGCCGAGCGATTCGTGGCAGCAAGAGGGAAGCCAGTGTACAATGCTCTTGGGTAAAACACTTCCTCTCATGTTGATCTGCAATTACTTCGACACTTGATGTGTGGCACATTGTGCACCTGTTTGGGCAATGTCACTTCAATGGAGGGAGTGCACACAAACATTTGATCTCTATAGACAAGTCATTCATCCAGGAGTTCCAGAACTGTTTTTCTCAGACTTGAGAGACTATCGTTAATTAATCGAGTGTTGGACCTTACGGAGGCAATGTCTGAGACTTTTGGCATTGTGTCATGCTTCAGAAGACCCATCAAGCCAAGCAAAATCGCAGTCGTGGCAGATACATGGCATGTAAATGCACTCCAGTGTCTCAAATGGCACCCATGTCAGTGGCATGTAAAAGCATCCATTACTCTCTCAGAGTGGTTGGCATTAGGAAGGGCATCCAGGCATAGAAAAGCATGCCAAGTCAGACTGGAGTCTGGTGCAACTTTCTAGCGTGCCAGCCCAGTCAAACCTGCCAACCCATGCCAGCATCTACAACAGACGTTAAATGATGATATGTTTGTGTATGTATGTTTCTCACTCCTTGTCTTGACATTGTATGATTGTTGTGAATGAATGTCATTCATTTCCAATATTCTGTTTGGAAACAGGAAGAGGTTTTGGTCATAGAAAAATCTACTGCAATAAACTCCATCTGGCCAGCTGTAGAAACCTTGCCAGATTAGATTGGAGCCTTGTGCAACCTCCCAGTTTGCCAGTCTTCAGTCAAACCGTCCAACCCATGGCAGCAAGGAAAGCAGATGTTAAACGATGATGATGATGATGATACCCATATAAAAATGGAGAAGTGGGCATTAAGTTAATGAAGAAATGTAAACATAAGCCCATAGAGATGTTATCACTAATTGTGAAAATTGCTTGCTAGTGAAGGCATAACAACATATCTAGGCATCTCTTGGAAGTTATTGTTTAGTCCCAAATCAGCTCTGATTAAGTAGACTCATGATCAAAGACATTCCAGCCAGGACCATACCATCTAATTTAGATGAGTAGTGTATCCAGGATTATATTACTGAACTTGATTTCCTAATCTTTTATAATCATATTAAGGTGTCTTTTGACTGCTCTTTTTGACAAATGCAATGGCAGTTGATCTCCCAACTGAACCAAGAAAATTATATTTCCATTGTTTTGGGGTTTTTTTTTTTTCTAATTGTTGATATTTGTTGGTTGCAACCCCTGACAGAGGTGTCGTTGGTTTTTGGTGATGGGGTTTGAACTCAGATTGCACAGATCCAGAGCAGCTCCTACAAGGTATCCTGTCTGCTGCTATAACAATTCCATAAATCCACCCCTCTGACTGGTACCAACAACAACGAAGGGTTAAGATGACCGCAGCAGGATTTGAACTCAGAACACAGGGATTCCGGACAACTGTTGCAATGCATTCTTCCCATCACTCTAATGACTCTGCCACTTATATTATTCTAAGGCAGCAAGCTAGCAGAATCATTAGCGCGCCAGGCAAAATGCTTATTGGTATTTCATCTGCCACTAAATTCTGAGTTCAAATTTCGCCACGGTCAACTTTGCCATTCATTGCCTGTTGCTACATTCTGAGTTCAAATTCTGTCAAGGTCGACTGCCTTTCATCCTTTGGGATCAATAAATTAAGTTGCAGTTGAGTACTGGGGTTGATGTGAACAACTGTCCACCCACCCCACAAAATATCCTGGCTTTGTATCTGTAGTAGAAAGGATTATTATTGTTGTTATTATTATTCATAGCAGGTGTTATTTTATTTTCAATCCTAAGCTCTCTTCAAAAATACCACAATCTAAATTTTTACCCCTTCACATGTAACATGTTTAAAACTCTTGAAAGTGCGAGTCTCTCTCTTTCACTCTCAGAACAATAGAGACGTCGACATTTGACCCTTCTGTCATCATTCATACTTAAAATTCAGTTGGTCCTCCAAGCTGTCATGCATTGGACTGACTGACAGTACAGCATATTAAAATTTGATGAAAGGAAGAGCATCTGATGGCAAAATAGAAGTCAACCCTTGCACAGAAATAGATGGGACACAGGGACATAGTACAGCACATGCTGCTTGCAACACTACTGTGTCTCACCCTGTATGATTAACCAGTGCTTATCAGAATCTACAGTGCAGTCCTCGGGTATGCAGAGACAATGTTTACCTGCAACTGAAGGTCTGTCAGATGCATAGTTTCTTCCTTGATCCAACTTCTTGAAACTGTTTTATTGTAATATTTTGTTTGCTATGTTTTTCTGTCTTCTATAAAGTAACCAGAACTTGTTTTTTCTCATTTGCTAACTTTCTAAACTTAGATTAACAATTTCTTTCCAAACGTTTTTCTCCTTTACAGGCTTCCCTTGAAGAAATCAATAATGCTTTCCGACGACTCAGCAAAATATACCATCCTGATAAACACCATGGGGATCCAGAGAAAAAAAAAGCTGAAATCATGTTTTCTAAGATCAAGAAAGCCCATGAAGGTAAGCACTGACAATAGATGGAGTTTCTTTACTCTTTTCCATTATGATGGGGCTGTACCTTCAAGAGCTTGGTCAACCATATCAACGCCAGTATTTACTTTATCAATCTGTAATGAGTAAAAGGTGAAGCTGGGATCTAGCATTTCACTGCTGGACCTATCATTTTTCGTTACTTACTGAAGTTGTTCACTCCCTTCTGGAGTAAGGGCCATCAAAGACTTTTTTCTACCATTCTTGACCCTGAGCTGTCTTTTCTGCTTCCCCCTAGTTGGATCCCTGCTTCTTCAGTTCCGCATCATTATCCCATCTCATATGTTCCTTTCAGAATAAGCCTTCCTTTCCCATGTCTTGCTGGTTTTCAATTGTCATTGATGTTTCTGTAACAACAGTGCTGGGCCTCATGGGGGCTAAGTGACTGAGTTGCTTTCGAGTGCTGGGCCTCACAGAAGCAATGACCAAGACCTTTAGCATTATGTCATGCTTGAGAAGAAGATCCATCAAGCCAAGCAAAATCGCAGTCATGGCAAATACCGTTGTCATGCAAATTGGCACTCAGATGGCACCCGTGCCAGTAGCACGTAAAAACACCCATTACACTCTCAGAGTGGTTGGTGTTAGGAACGGCATCCAGTTGTAGAAAACCATGCCAAATCAGACGGCAGTTTGGTGCAGCCTTCTTCCAGTATGCCAGCCCAGTCAAACCGTCCAACCCATGCCAGCATGGACAACAGACGTTAAATGGCGATGATAATAATTATTATTAAAGAAAGGTAACAACTTGAGATCTTATTTGCTTACATCCAGAATTTTCTTTTCTGTTTCAAGTTCTGTCAGACAAACACACAAGAACAATATATGATATATACGGTGAAAAAGGACTGGAATGCGGAATGGAGGTATGTACACATCTCTTTTATTTTTTCTTTAATTGTGTCAGTCATTTGACTGTGGCCATGCTGGAGCACCGCCTTTAGTCAAACAAATTGACCCCAGGACTTATTCTTTGTAAGCTGAATACTTATTCTATCAGTTCCTTTTGCTGAACCACTAAGTTACGGGGACATAAACTCACCAACACTGGTTGTCAAGCAAAGGTGCAGGGGACAAACACACAAACATATACATACATGTGTATGTATGTATATATATATATATATATATATATATATATAGTTGGAATTTACAAAAAATCAAAAGACGAAGACAGGTGTATAAACAACAAACAGGTATATTAGTTTAACGCTCGGGAAGGTGAGAAAGTCGACGGGTTTCTTTCAGTTTCTGTCTACCAAATCCACTCACAAGTCTTTGGTCAGCCCAAGGCTATAGAAGACACTTGCCCAAGGTGCCACCCAGTGGGACTGAACCCAGAACCATGTGGTTGGTAAGCAAGCTACTTACCACACAGCCACTCCTATCTTTTTCATATATAATAAATCTGTTTATTGTATGTAATAATACTTGTTTAAAACTTTGGCACAAGGCCAGCAATTTCGAGAGTTGGGGTTTACTCATTCTATTCATCTCAAAAGGATGAAAATCAAAATCGACCTTAGTGGAATTTGAACTCAAGACATGTGGCACGTAAAAAGCATCCATTCTCGAAGTGGTTGGTGTCCGGAAGGGCCTCTAGCCGTAGAAACCTTGCCAGGTGGAGCCTGGTGCAACCTTCCGGCTTGCCAGTCCTCAGTCAAACGGTCCAACCCATGCCAGCATGGAAAGCGGACGTTAAACGATGACGATGATGTGCAAGACAACTGGCGTCGATAAAAAATCTACTAAAAATCTTCTGAGGTGGTGGCCACAATCCAATGCCTAAAAATAAAAGAATAACATTCGCATTACACTGGTTATGTCTCTAAACCAATATTTCCAAGGGGGTTGACTCTGCTAGTGGTTGTCCCCCTTGCATCATTTTATTTTGGTTTTCAATCGTCTACTATATTGCGATGTCTGTTGCGTTATGTTATCAGCCGATTATTATTTTATACAATAGCTAGCAAATTACACTTTATGTTTAAGTGTGTGTGTGTGTATATGTATGTCAAAGTACATCTTGAAGAATTGAAAAATTCCGTCTATATTTGATTAACTTGTTGGTATCTTTCCAGCCTTATAATTTAAGGTCTCAGGAGGATAACGCTTTTACCGTTTCTAATTTTTACTTTTTCGTTTTCCGTTTACTGTTTTTTAACCTTCCATGTTTTCTATATGCTTCCTTCTCAATTTTCCGCGTTTCTTCTCTCAATTCAATTCTCAGTTCGTTATGGTATGTGGTTTTTGCCTGATAAATATGTTCGAGGTATTTCTCAACATATGAAACTATTAATAGCACATAAAATCATATATTGTGTCTATTAAATAATATTTTACACACACACACACGAGGGGGTGCTGAAAAGTTCCTGACTTTGGGTAAAAGATAATACAGGGGGATCAGTTAATTATGATTTTACTCAACATATTCTCCTCTCAAATTCACACACTTATTGCAGCAGTCTTTCAGTTTTTCTAAGTTCTGTAAAGAACTCGAAAGATTGAGCTTCCAACCATGCCTTTTGTGACACCCTTAAAGCCAGGAACTTTTCACACACACACACCCCCCTCATATATATGTATCATCATTTAATATCCATGTTCCATGCTGGCATATATATATATGTGTGTGTATGTGCGGGTGGCACATAAGATGTACCATCCTGAGCGTGACCGTTGCCAGTACCGCCTGACTGGCCTTGTAGGGTTTTCGAGCGAGATCGTTGCCAGTGCCCCTGGACTGGCTCTTGTGCGGGTGGCACATAAAAGACACCATTTCGAGCGTGGCCGTTTTCGTGCAGGTGACACGTAAAAGCACCCACTACACTCTCTGAGTGGTTGGCGTTAGGAAGGGCATCCAGCTGTAGAAACTCTGCCAAATTAGATTGGAGCCTGGTGTAGCCATCCGGCTGCACCAGTCCTCAGTCAAATCGTCCAACCCATGCTAGCATGGAAAGCGGACGTTAAACGATGATGATGATGATGATGATAGAGAGAGAGAGAGAGAGAGAGAGAAAGAAATACAGATAGGTACATACATGCATAGACTTAGGCTTTCTGAACAGTTTCTGATTATTAAATTCTGCCCACAAGGCATTATTCCCTCCAAGACCATGGTAGAAGTCAATTAGCAAGAGTGTTGGACAGTGGAATTGAACCTAGAACTCGTGGTTGTGGAATGAACTTCTTAACCACACAATCCTGCCTTTGCCCATATGAAGGGTTCCTTTTTTTTTTTTTAACTGTGAACCCTCAGTGTAGAAAAGAACTGATGAGCTAGTCTTTGATGCATTGTTTATTACAGTGCAAAGATCTTTAAACATCCATGTTGACATGATGATTGGTTTTGTGTGTATGTATATATATATATATATATATATATATATATATATATATATATATATATATATATATATATATAGTTTTAGGGAAAATAACCAAGTTTCAAGAACTCATCGATGAAAATCCACTATCACATATAGAAAAATTAATAATTAAAAGCACAATAAATGAGTATAATTTAATTTTTCTATATGTGATAGTGGATTTCCATCGATGAGTTCTTGAAACTTGGTTATTTTCCCTAAAACTATATATTTTATCTATAAAGCTCAATTTAATTTTAATTTTTTATAAATTGATTTTAATTGAGTTTTTACCTGTAATTTTGGATTTTGTCCCTAATATTATTATTTATATATATATATATATATATATAGAGAGAGAGAGAGAGAGAGAGAGAGAGAGAGAGGGAGGGAGGGAGAGAGCTTGGCTTGTGTAACCCCCAGCTCAGCTTTTGTGCTGGCTTAGCCCTTTAGCATTCAAGTTATTCTCTCAAATGTAATGCTTATCTATTCACACTGTTTTGAAGTAATCAAGCATTACCTCGTAGCTTTGAGATCTTGATGATGTGATTGTTTATTTTTAGAATGACATTGTAGCATAGGTGTGAGAGGTCAGATCTGATTGGTTTGAACATAAAACAGGTAGAATATTTGTGCCAGGTTTGGCTGGTTTAAATGCTAAAGAGTTGAGGCATGTAAGTAGTTAAACAGACAACTGTGTGTGATGATCAGATTTTTTTGTCGGATAAACATTGCCTCCACATGCCTGGAGACTATTCTGTAAATTCCAACATGCAGTGCTTAATCATAAAATGTGTAATGTTGCAGGCTGGATGTGTTGTACTTTCTTCATTCTCCAGTCTATCTCCATGCATTGCTTTGTTTATCTTTTATTACATGATTCCTTTCCATTTGTCAACCTCTTATAGGTCATACTGCGGTGCTATCCAACCTATGTCAGCTTCAAAAAACTGAATTTTAAACATGAAGCTGATTACTGGATCAGATGTTGCAGGTGACACGTAAAAGCACCCACTACACTCTCTGAGTGGTTGGCGTTAGGAAGGGCATCCAGCTGTAGAAACTCTGCCAAATTAGATTGGAGCCTGGTGTAGCCATCCGGTTGCACCAGTCCTCAGTCAAATCGTCCAACCCATGCTAGCATGGAAAGCGGACGTTAAACGATGATGATGATGATGATGATGCTGTCGCTGTCTCTATTGTTGTAAAAGCATGACTTGATTTAAAAACGACAGAGGGCATCCTAACAGACCATTTGTTTAGGTTTTGAAACCTTTCTGGGGAGAATATAAAAAAGTTAATTCCAGCTGGACATCTAGTCTGACTGATTGCAACAGAGTGGGCTCTGTTAAAGGCATTCACGAACCAAATGCATTGCTGTTGTTTTTGAACTGTGAGACGCTCTTAATAGATTGTGTTCAACTCAGAAACTCTTAATCAGAGATTTCCAAATTGTGTTGCCAATAATCTTTAGGCTTGTATAGGTTGAATCTGATAAACTATTATGAGTGTTTGGTCATAAAGAATGTATGAGATCTGAAAACTCTGAATGCAGTTTGACATGTGATACGATATTTATTAATTTTGTGTTTGGGTAAAATAGTTGAATTTTTTTAATTAATCAAAGAGAAACTGTTGAAGATAACTGTGGCAATCAACAGAATGCAGTGGAACCAAATTTTAAACTTTGTTTTCTCCTCTGTTTTGACAGAATAGATTTACTGTTTTATTTATTTTGTCTGTTTGTAAACAATTATATTTTCAATCTTTTAGCTTGTTTCAAAAACCAAATCACCTGCAGAGATAATTGCAGAATATGAACGAATACAACGAGAAAGAGAGGAACGAAGATTACAACAAAGAACCAATCCTCGGGTAAGATACTGAATCTTTGGAATCTTGGTTGCTTTGAGTGTTTCGATAGCTTTCCATCAATGCACTCTGCTTTTAACTGACAGGAATCGTACATAAGAGCATTGACTCAATTCAATATTAGCCCATCACTATCACTGGGGTACTTGCCAAAGCAGAAGTCTCCAACCATCGGGCCACAGATTAGTACTGAGCTGTGGATTATTTAATACTAGACCACAAAGTAAATAAATTTTAAAATCTTAAGGTACAATTGGTATTTCAGTTGCAACACAAATTTAAAATGTTATTTCTATATTTATTGACTATCACAGTCTACAGGGCGTTTTTACATTATTATTATTATGCTCTTTATTGTTTTGTTATGTGCATGACCCCCTGGTCCACGGAAAAATTGTCTTGTATGAAATCAGTCTGTGGTACAAAAATAGTTGATGACTGCTGCACTTGGAGGTACTGTATTTCATATCTAATAGCATATAAGACTCATTTTGTTTCCCAAAAATTATTTCAATAATCACACGGCAATTCCCATTCATGAACAAGGGCTTGTATTACAGGCTTTAAATGCACCAAAAACTTTTTACTTCAATAAGTGATACTGAAAATGGGCCGTGTCTAATACTCTAGTGTGTCTGTTACGCCGTCAAATACGGTACATAACTCGGCCTCAATGGCTATTGTTACAGGTACATAACTCTGAGGCAAGTTACATAACTCTTCTCTGACTAAATTAAATTTGTTATGAATTTGTCTCTGTGAGGTAGAATTTAAGTTCAACTTATTTCAAAATCGATTGGTTAGCAGTAGTAAAGCCAATTGGTCATAAAAGAATTATTTCATCAAAATGATCTAGCCTGTGATATCTAAATAATGCCATTTCGAAAAAAAGAAATCTATCTAAATTTTTTTTTTTTTTGTTTTTGCATTTGGTTTGCACAGTACATTAAACAAACGATTGATTAATTAGTTGGTTTGATATTTAACGAACTGACTAACAATAAAGAAGTGATAGGGAAGCAGTGCATGTGTCACTATTAATATTGGCGTAATGACCCTCCCAAGACAATATATGGCTGTTATTGCCGTTATTCTAAAAAGTAGAGGAAATTGTGTTTAATAACAATTTCACTTTCCATAAACTTATATCAAAATTTAATTTGCGAAAATGGCTATATCAGCTGGAAGAGAAAGAGGATGGCAGTAAAACTGTTTTTAGGGCAGTTTACAAGAAAGTGTTTAAAGATTTATTGAAGTTGTAAAAACAAAGTTGATCAGTGAAACTGAAAATTATTGACATACTTGTTCTTATTTAAATATATCTTGTCTCCTTAACCGAAATCTCTTATTTCTTGTATTAACAGGGCACCATAACGATCGGTATTGATGCCACAGATGTCTTTGACCATTATGACTTAGATCCAGAAAATGAGTGAGTTCTTTTAATGTTGCTCTTTATGATTATTGTACAATTATTAAATTCCACTTAACATTGCAAATCAGTTTTCATTTTTCTTCAGTTATGCTATGGATGGTTTTAAAAATTACAAAATAACATGAATGTTATAAAATCTCATTTTGTCTCTTTAATAAATTAGTGTACTTCATCATTATTTAACATTCATTTTCTGTTCTGGCATGGGTTGGACGGTTTGACAGGAGCTGGTTCCATAGTCTGTTTTGCCATGGCTTCTACAGCTGGAAGCCCTTCCTAATGCCAACCATTTTACAGAGTGTACTGGGTGCTTTTTACATGATATTAGTGCCCACAGGGGCGGGGCACCAAGTAGCTTGCATGATGAAAACCCCTCAACTCTGAGTAGTATTAGTGGGTGGGCTTTGTACTAGTTGTGAGATTAAAGATATAGAGGGGCCAGAGATGGGCGTCATACTGTAGATTGGATACGTGGAGACCTCAGTTAGAGAAGAAAGGCGAGTGTATTAGAGAGGAAGTTTGATAGTGCGTGGCTGTATGGTAAGAAGCTTGCTTCCCAACCACATGGTCAAATGTAAATAATATAAATAATGTACATAATTCCTCATCTCTTAAATGTAGAACTGTAAGACTTTAATCATTTAGCAATCAGATTGCTCTGTCAAATATAATTTACATTGTCTAGAATTGATCATGCATTGTCTCATAGCGTCAATATTTTCAATAGGATTGGTGTGAAAGAGCAGATCTAGTCAGTTTGAATGTAAAACAGTATTTTAGGCCAGATGTGGTTGGTTTAAATGCTGAAGTGTTAAATAATAATGATGATGTATATACCATTTTATATTATTTGTAATCGCTGGGCAATATACTGTGCTTGAGAAGACTTGTTGAGTCAAGTGAAATTGTAGTTGTGGCTAATGCTAGTGCCGCCTGGCTGGCTTCCATGCCAGTGGCATGTAGAAAGCACTATTTAAGCATGGTCGATGCCAGTGCCGCCTGACTGGGTCCCTGTGCTGGTGGCACTTAAAAAGCACCCACTACATTCTCTGAGTGGTTGGCATTAGGAAAGGCATCCAGCTGTAGAAACCTTGCCAGATCACATTGGAGCCTGTTGCAGCCTTCTGGCTTGCCAGTCCTCAGTCAAACCGTCCAACCCATGCCAGCATGGAAAGCAGACGTTAAACAATGATGATGATGTATTTTTAAGCTTTTAAATAGTTCTTTATATTTTGTATATCCTGGGGTCAATACTCATTGGTAGGGTGTAATTTTACCCTTTAGCCTTCAGGTTACACTATCAAATGTAATACTTCTCAATTCACATTGTTTTGAATTAATCCTGCATTTTCTCATAGCTTTGAAATTGTGATGTGATTGTTTGTTTTTAGAATGACATTGTAGGGTAGGTGTGAGAGGCTGGCTCTGGTCAGTTGGAACATAAAAAAAAAGAAGACAATATTTTGGCCAGATATGGGCTAATGAGTTAAGGGATATTTTGCTGCTATTTCTAGCAATCTCACAGTCCACATACATGTTCCTATGTTGACTCAAGAGAGACTTTGTTGATTGCTCTGTTGAATGTTTCTCCTGGTCCATCTTTGCAGGTCATTCATTCCTTACTTTGAAGTGAGCAGCATGAACTTGAGTCAGTCAGTAGAGGCACCACTGACTTTAAATGATACAGTCACATTTGGGGGTAACATCGAAGCACAGAATGGAAATGGTAACGGAAACATGTTGATGGTTTGGAAGCGGTTATTATCAGACAAATCATGGGCAGAGGTATATGCTTGTTGCTTCTTAATATTCTATTCGTCCTTAACCCCAAAGTGTGTTGTTTGTGTGTAAATCGTCAACATTCTGTGACCTCATAATCGAAGGAGGTTCGTCTTTCACTTTGAAATATTGGAATGTATTCCAAGAAATTTAGTTTCTTCTTTACTTTGTTTGTGTCATATGTTTTTGATGTATATAGAAATATATAAAATGTATATTTATTGGTACTAAAGAAAAGATTTGTGTGTTTCAAACAGTCATCAGTCATGTGTATTTATTTGGGGAATGTTTATATATATATATATATATATATATATATATATATATATATATATACACACACATACATATATATACACATATATACGCATACATATATATACACATGCATATACATATATATGTGTGTGTGTGTGCATGTATATGTATTTATATATGTGTGTGTATGTATATATATATATATATATATATATATATATATATATATATATATACATACATACACTATTGTAAGAAATTGTGGGTTATTGCTTTATTTTTTTTTTTCTTTTGTAGTCGTTATGTATAATGACATCTGTCTATGCAATATAACTTTGAAATTTTTATGTTCATAAAGCATAGAAACTGACGGCCAGTCTGTTGCAGTTCTGCTTCTTTCTTAAGTGACTCATTTCTTGAATGACCTAAGGTAAGACAATAAAATAACAAAATAAATCAAACTTTGGCATTGTGGTATCTGTTAATGCCACCACATCTCTTAATCAGCTATGCTTTATTTTCACTTGTTTTTTTCCTTTTTATGCTAATGTGATGTTTGAAATTTGAAATGCTTAGACAAGAGTTCACTTTAGTAAAGGCTGCTAAGGTGTATTCTACAAATATTTTCTCAAAGTATTTTTACGAAATTTAATGATTTTGTGGACGATTGAGCACTTGACATTCAGATTTGTTTAATTTTTGCTTACACAAATATTCCCAGTGATGGAAATGATGGAATACATGGGGATATATTTTCATATGCAAGATATTAAAAAAACTAAGTTAAACTGGCCTTCTGTTGATTATGATGAGATAGGTTCCAGTTGATCCAATCAATGGAACAGCCTGCTTGTGAGGTTAACATACCAGTGGCTGTGCACTCCACAGACATGTGTACCCTTAACCATTTTGTTGTCATATTTCTGTTGAGATGCTCTGTGTTTCTTTCAATTAATTTTATATATAACAAAGAATTTATTAAAATAACTTAGTTATCATTAAGCTCGTATTAGGAACATAAATTGTGACTAAGGTTTGGTGGAAGATTTTAATTCAGAACTTTTGCAAACAAGACATTTTTACTACAGAGCCAGAGGTAGTTTCAGCTGGGTTGGTATCGAAAGGGTTAATGTAGTTCTCAGGGAGATTCAGTGTAGCACAGAATGTGACACGGCTGGCCCTTTGAAATATAGGTACAATTCATTTTTGCTGGATGTGTGAACTGGAGCAATATGAAATGTATGAGGAATCCCCTAATTTTGGGAGGCTTAAAATTTGGAAAAAACTAATTTTTGACAAAAAAGGGTTCCTTATACATGTTAAAATATGGTATATGTATATATTTGTGTGTCTGTGTTTGTCTCCCCACCATTGCTTCACAACCAATGTTGGTGCATCTATGTCCCCGTAACTTAGCGGTTTGGTAAAAGACACCGAAAAATAAGCACTAGGCTTACAAAGAATAAGTCCTAGGGTTGATTTCTTTGACTAAAGGCATTGCTCTAGCATGGCCACAGTCAAATGACTGAAACAAGTAAAAGAATAAAAGAATATGTATATATATGTGTATATATGTGTGTGTGTGTGTGTATGATGATAGTCCAAGAAAGATGGTTCTGCAATTTATTGCCAAATATTCTGCACAAACGATTAGTTTTTATAGTGATCAAATGTTTGTGCTTCACATTGGCTCACCCCCTCCATCAAATCAACATTGTCTGAACAGGTGCACGGTGTACCACATGTCAGGTGTCCAAATGGTTGCTGGGCAATGTGAAATGGAGTGTTTTGCTTGAGAACACAATACACCACCTGGTCCAGGAACTGAAACCATAATCTCATGATCATGAGCACAACATCCTAACGACTAGGCCATGTGCCCTTCGACATGGCTTACTGGTTAGGGTATTTGGCATGTGTGGTTAATGAATGCCTCTCATCATGAACAAACTTGTTTACAAACCAATTTTTTTTAACATAAAACGTCTCAGGTAATGAACATGCAGGCCATCAACAATGGCTGGCGATAAGCTAGGAGTATCAGTAGGAGAACATCAGTTGCTCTCTTGGCTCCAACTAATTAACTTTTAGTGGAATAACACAGTTTTATCCAACATTTATCAAATATCATTATGTTCATCATCATTGAATGTCCACTGTCCATGCTGGCGTGAGTTGGATAGTGTGACCAGAGGCGGCAAGCTGGGGAGCTGCACCAGACTCCAATCTAATTTGTCCTGGTCTCTATGGCTGGATGCCCTTCCTAATGCCAACTACTTTACAAAGTGTGCTGGATGCTTTCATGTGGCACTATGTGGGCGCTTTTGTATGGCACTGCCATGAGTGCTTTACACAACCAAAGGGATCAGTCTTAACACCTCTGCTGCAGAGGACAGATCTTCTATGTTATCTTGTATTAAGTGGCCTTTTCCAAATATTTTAACTTTCTTGTTTTAATGTTTTATCGTCATACTTATATTTATTGTCTTAAGCTGTTCTCACTTGACTGTAAACACGAGCATGTTTGTGTGAGGGCTTTTGCCTTGTTCATTCTTATTAAAGCTTACATATGTTTGATTTCATTATTGTGTATTCTCATCCAAGTATGTCAGCATGGGAAAACGTGGCTGTAAAACAATGATGATATGAAGTGATGTACTTAATAAACAATATAACTAATGACTGATCATCATCATCATCATCGTTTAACGTCCGCTTTCCATGCTAGCATGGGTTGGACGATTTGACTGAGGACTGGTGAAACCGGATGGCAACACCAGGCTCCAGTCTGATTTGGCAGAGTTTCTACAGCTGGATGCCCTTCCTAACGCCAACCACTCAGAGAGTGTAGTGGGTGCTTTTACGTGTCACCCGCACGAAAACGGCCACGCTCGAAATGGTGTCTTTTATGTGCCACCCGCACAAGCCAGTCCAGGGGCACTGGCAACGATCTCGCTCGAAAATCCTACAGGAGCCAGTCAGGCGGTACTGGCAACGGCCACGCTCAAAATGGTGCATCTCATGTGCCAACCGCACAAGAACCAGTCCAGGGGCACTGGCAACGATCTTACTTGGCTTGCCGGGTCTTCTCACGCACAGCCCATTTCCAAAGGTCTCGGTCCGTAGTCATCGCCTCGGTGAGGCCCAATGTACGAAGGTCTTGCCTCACCACCTCAGCCCAGGTCTTCCTGGGCCTACCTCTTCCACGGGTTCCCTCAACTGTTAGGGTGTGGCACTTTTTCACGCAGCTATCCTCCTCCATTCTCACCACATGTCCATACCAGCGCAATCGTCTCTCTTGCACGCCACAACTGATGCTTCTAATGTTCAGCTTTTCTCTCAAGATACTTACACTCTGACGGGTATTCACATTGACATTACACATCCAACGGAGCATACTGGCTTCATTCCTTGCGAGCTTACGTATGTCCTCAGCAGTTACAGCCCATGTTTCACTGCCATATAATATGATAATAGTTATTAATTAGTTCAATAATAGCTATTTATTGTGAAGGTGCATGGCTTAGTGGGTAGGACATTCGGCTCATGATTGTAAGGTTATAAGTTTGATTCCCAGCAGCATGTTGTATCCCTGAGCAAGACACTTTATCTCACTTTGCTCCAGTTCACTCAGCTGGCAAAAATAAATCGTACCTGTATTTCAAAGGTCAGCCATGTCACAGAATATGATCCTCATCCCTCCTCAACACATGTCCATACCACTACACTCAATTCACCCTTGCCAGCTGTTCCACCAATTTCTCCAACCCCCAGCATCCCCATCAAGTCCTCTTCTTATCCAATAGTTTCACACCACACATTGCTTTCATCATTGCTCTCTCTCTCAGTCCTTCTCAAAATTGCCATTTCACTTTCCCTCAGAAAGGAAAATGAGAAAGCTCCCACTACTAAGCGGAAGTTTTTGGGAAGGAGAAGGTAGAGGTGGGCGACTGTATGCCAGGTGTTGAAAGGCTAAAGTATGATAAAGGGATAAGCACAAGCGTTTTGCTATAGAAGAAATACATGGCTGAAGATATACAGAAACTTGCACACACACATATGCATGTATATATATACTTACATATATATATGCATATATATATATATATATATATATATATATATATATATATATATATATATATATATATATATATATATATATATATATATGTGTGTGTGTGTGTGTGTGTGTGTGCATATGCACATATATACATTTATATAAAAACACACATACATGCCCATATATGCAGTTTTCGTATGCCAATTCTACTTGCAAGGCATTGGTCAGCCTGCAGCTATATAGTAGAAGACATGCCTCAAGTGCCATCCAGTGGAGCTGAACCTTCAACTGCATGGTTTTGTAACAAACTTCTTAACCACAGTGCCATGCGTAGACCTTGTAAGAGTACCAAACAGCTGTGTCATCTAACTTGGTGATTTCAGAAAGTTGATGTTTAAAAAAAGTGTCAGAATGACAGGAAATATTTGACATTGAAAGTCTACCCTTGACCCATCGATCAAGTTTACAGGGGCAAGAAATGGTTATGTAGAACAATCCTCACAATATAATTTTGATACTTGGCACTTATCCATTTTCTCTCAATTTTTGTGTATGCATGCCTTTTTCTGAAAAGATGTAAAGTTGAACTTTGGGGAATCAAAATCTATGTTGATTGTTTCCTAAAACAAATCAAACAGGATATTCAGCTGTGATGGACAAGTTTTGTATGAATTTTCGTTTTTGTTTACTACTTAATCTTCTAACAAGTTTTTGCTTTTTAATTGAACTACCTAATTGCACAAACTGAATTGCTGAATTCATTAATGTTCATCATCATCATAATGTCTACTTTTCCATGCTTGCATGGGTTGGACGGAGTTTATTTGTGGCAGATTTTCTATGGCCAGATGCCCTTCGTGTCCCCAACCCTCACCTGTTTCCAAGTTGTTATATTTCCCCACGGTCCAAACACATTTCCACAGAATACTGAAAATGAGGAACACTGCCTGCATGATAATGATGACACTTGTTAAACATCCATCACATAAAGTTAAGGCAACAAGACACTAACACGCAAGGCTGAGTTCCTTTCAAGCATTGGGCCTCACGGAGGCAAAGTGGCTGAGTTCCTTTGAAGCATTGGGCCTCACAGAGGCAAAGTGGCTGAGTTCCTTTCAAGCATTGGGCCTCACAGAGGCAAAGTGGCTGAGTTCCTTTCAAGCATTGGGCCTCACAGAGGCAAAGTGGCTGAGTTCCTAACAAGTGTTGGGCCTCACGGAGGCAAAGTGGCTGAGTTCCTTTCAAGTGTTGGGCCTCACTTTTTTTCTCTAATTTCTGTTTAATAAAATTACATTAAATTTTAATTTCAGTTTCTAGTTTTGGTAAAGCAAAGTCTGAGAAAGAAACAGTGTATGAAACTATTATGCTTCTTATGAAAATGTTAAATTACTTGAATTTAGTTGATAGGGTGAGTTTATCTGAAGTATTGAAGGGTTTGTCCAATCTAGTGAAAAAGGGCAACCACATTGTTTTCCTCTTCATGTATGTCTGAACATACGATGGAACATTTTTTTCACATAGACCCATAACTTTCAGTCTATAGAAAGGAGGAAAGGAGATGACATAATGTTGTTCAGCTTTGTCTTTTATCTTTTACTTGTTTCACTCGGATTGCAATCGTGCTGGGGCACTGCCTTGAAGAATTGTTTAGTTAAATGAATCGACCCCAGTACTTTTTCTTTTTTAAACCTGGAACATATGCTATCAGCCCCCCCCCACCATTTTTTTTTCTCCAAACCATTAAGTTACAGGGACATAAACACCCCTATATTGGTTGCCAAGTGATGGTAGGGGACAAACACATCACCACACTTTTATGCACACACACACACATATATGCAAAAGGCTTCTCTTAGTATCCTTCTTCCAAATCCACTCACAACAAAGCTTTAGTCAACCCATGCCTAGAGTAGAAAACACTCACCAAGGGTTCCTCACAGTGGAAACAAGCTTCTTACAACACAGCTACACCTACACCTATGGTCAGCTTTTAGCCAGTGGGTCAAGAGATTCTAACTATGCCTTTTTCAGCGATCTAAGACTACCTTATCTAATGTAGTCTTAGGATTTCCTGAAAAGACTTCCTGTTTAGTTTGAAGCAGATTTGGTCACCATTTCTTGAAGATCAACCAATCTGAAAGATCACTTTGGGTATTGGTTATGAAATTGCCATAAATAGGAATTGAAGCTTGAATATGGGCTCAACAAACCAGATGAGCTTCATCTACATTTTGTTTCTTTCAATATTAGTCAACACACACACACACACACACACACACACACACACACACACACACACCATTCACTGCAAGCCAGCAATTGGAGCTTCTGTGCTGCTGCTTGACCTGTGAGAAATAGCAGCCACATTTCTTCAAATCACACTCTACGATCTAAAAAAGGAGGAGGAACACATTAGATAATAGTCCCAAATACGCCTAAAAAAATTAAGATGAGATAGGCATGGCTGGATCTCCTTCGATCATATGCTCAGTCAGGGCCAACATAGAATTCTCCATGCAGTCTCTATGTTCCAACAGAATCGGCAAACATCTTTTTTTATCATTATTATTATTACATTGATTTTTGTAACAAGAAAATAGCACAAACAAATCCAAAGACCAAGTCTTCAGCAAAATATTGGTTCTAATAATAATAATAATATTTTCTGCTATAGCACAATCCCTGAAATTTTGAGGGCGGATTCTAGTTGATTACATCAACTGGTATTTATTTCATTGACCCTGAAAGGAGGAAAGACAAAGTCTCAGTGATATTTGAACCCAGAACAGAAAAGCAGGCAAAATGCTTAGCAGCATTTTGCCTGGTGTCCTAATGTTTCTGCTCAAATCATAATGGTTTTAAATTTTAGCACAAAGCCAGCAAGTTCAGAGAAGTGGGTAAGTTGATTACATCAACCCAGTACTCAACTGGTACTTAATTTATCGATCTTGAAAGGATGAAAAGCTAAGTCAACCTTGGCGGAATTTGAACTCAGAACGTAGTGGCAGACAAAATATTGCTAAGCGTGTAATTTTGGGGGAGGGGACTGCTCAATTACACCGACCCTCAGTACTTCACTGGTACTTATTTTATCGACCCTAAAAGGATGAAAAGTCAGCCTTGGCACAGAACATAATGAGTCAGAAGAAATACCACTAAACATTTTGTCCAACGGAATAATGGATCTGCCAGCTCGCCATCTTATTAATAGTAATAGTTTCAAATTTTGGCACGAGGCCAGCAGTATCATAGATGGGGGCTAGTCAATTACATCGGTCCAATGCTTAACGAGAACTTACTTTATCGATCCTGAAAAGGCGAAAGGCAAAATCGAACTTCGGTTGAATTTCAGCTCAGAATATAAAGCCGCAAGAAATGCCGCTAAGCATTTCGTCCTGCGTGCTAATGATGATGATGATGTTGGTGATACTTTGCATCGATCATGGGAGACACATTTGTGGCGAGCTATAGATGGTGGGATCGATTATCGATTCCTGCTGGTTTTTGAAGTGAAAACGTTGAGAAACGAAAAGTTACATTTACTAAAATATAAAATGTATTTCGTCCGGTGCCCTTACTCTTTCTGGTCCTCTAAATAAAAAAAAGAAAAGTCATGACTTTTCACTGACTCCGTAATATAAATTGAAAGAAACACTTCTGAACACAAGGCAGTCTCTACGTAGTCGCTTGATTGCTGGAAATAACAGCCCTGTCTTTTTGAAATCATATCGTTTTAGAACAACGACAGAAGTTGTTGATCAACAACTACCACAACAACAGCGTCATCACTTACCAAACAAGCCATAACTAATCCATAACACCATCATTACTACTACTACTTTTCTCCTCTTTCTCTCCCTCTTTACTATTGTCTGAATGTTAAGGATTTTCTATGTAGTCGCTCGATTGCTGGAAATAACAGTTAAATGTTCTTCAAGCCATTACCCACTGTCTTTGAGACGGAGACAGTGGATGATAGGATCTCGGGGGTGCACTGTGACTGGAAAGCTGTTAAAAAAAATTACGTGGTGGTCATGGCTAGAACGCCTTTGATCATATTTCGTCTGCTCGATCGGACCAAGTCTTTAAACAAATAACAGCCATCGCGTTATCGAATCAGACATAACTAATCCATAACACCGCCATCTCCATCATCCTCACCACCACTACTACCAGTCCTACTCCCACTTATTCTCTACCTCTTCCTCCTCCCCCTCTATTATTATTATTGTCTTAATGTTAAGATGGCTGACTATCGTGTAACGTGGGATAAAAAGAAAGAAAACCAACTCATAGACTATTTTGAAGGTGCGTATTGTTGTTATTAATATCTTTATTATTATATTCCGCTTTCTTGCTTTGATGTTTTATTTGTTGTTCTAACATTTTACTTTTCAATTTCTATTCCCCCCTCCCCTCATTCTTTCTGTTTGCTATTAACTTTCCATTCGGAAACTATCTTTTGTAACCTTTTCTCTCTCTTTCTACACATATAATTTAGACTATCTAACTAGTTGTCTGGTATTTATTTACCTTCGTGTGTTTTTATATTTATCTATTTGCCTATCTATCTAACTGATCGTGTATTAATCCGTTTTTAAACCCCTATCTCCCCGTGTCTGTCTGCTACTATTATACATGTTGTTTCTCTGTCTGTCTTCCCTCTTGGCAGATCATCCCTGTCTTTGGGATCATACTCATGCCGATTATTTCCGCAGAGATGTCAGAGATGGACTCATGAAAGAATTGAGCAATAAACTAGGCTGTGATCGTTCCGGGCGTCCTTATACAGGTAAAGTCTGCTCTATCATTTCTATGTAACAGTCTTCATAAACCGCTCATTTATTTACTTGTGTTGGTGTGTAAACGAGTTGTTACAACTTCTATGTTGCTAATCGAAGTCGACTTAGAGATTGCACTTTCGATTTCCGGTTAAACCATTTCATTTCGCTTGCGCTGTGTGTCGGCAAGATTTTCCTGTTGTTATCGAATGTCGTTGGCCACAAACGAGTTTTTGCTTGGTTAACAATGTCCTTGGCTTATTTACTGCATGAACACAATTTTCTCGGATGTTCCGGCAACCCATTAAAGGTTAGCCAATGTGCGTGCGTGTTTATACACGACCTAGCCGCTCGATCTGCTAAAGTTAGCAACCAAGTCCTCCTCAAGTATGTGTGTGTATGTATACCATCTTAAAATAAAAGGACACATTAGTTGGTGTAGTCCTAAATTATCTCGGAAAAAAATTAGATGGTCACGGTTGGGATGTCTCTAATAACAGGTCTGCATGTTCAGAGGTGACCTGCGTCTGTGAAGTACACACACACATAGACAATGCACCTTTGTTAATATAAATACGTCCTAGTTAGAAAGGATTGTGTTAACCGGTGACAGAGGTTAATGTCATATATGTTATTAGGTAAAATATATTTATTGATACATTTTTGAACGCACTAGTAAAAATATAGAAGATACTGTCAGTGTCACGTAAAAATAACATAAATCTTATAAAAAAATACGAGTGGGTACTCGTAGAAAATCCGTGGCTTTCTGGTTAATTACTTGTGGTTGCAAGAATTAATTGAACAAAATAGAAGGCTATAACTAAATATAATTTATACGTGGACAGTTAAACGTATGCACACTTCTATTCAGTATTCAGTTAAGCCAGTGATTCCCAACCATTTTTTACCTATGGACCCCTTTTGATTGTTGTTTTACTTGGATGGACCCTCAAACATTTGATGTTTAAAAAAAAATCCTGTTGTATTTTTATGGTTAAATATCATTAGGAACTGTATAAAAAAGAATAGTTAAAACATTTTGTGTATAGTAAAAGTATGACCAGTTTATTATACTTCATAAACTGGTTTATACTTTTACCATAATCTTATATGGACCCTGGTTGAGAATCACTGGGCTAAACAAATGCCCTTTTAATGTTTCCAGGAAATACAGAGGTAGTGAAAGCTTCATAACTTGCAGTGTTTCTCATATGAAATGAGTGGAGCTGACAAATTGCTGTGTTTAATAAAATTAAAATCAAAATAATTTCCAACTTGTCCAACACCATCATGAACAAAGAAAAATTTTAGGGATGCATTATGTTGTTAATAATGAGGGGAGATTGAAAACATTTTCAGTTATATTGTCAAGTAGTGCTGTCATTTTGCATTTTATGAACCAGCAGCTCAGCCATCTAAATAACTTCTGTCAGTATTTACACAAAATTCACACATAACAAAAGTATTCTTTCAGTGGGGACAGACGAAGAGGACACACTATAATTTACATTGGTTGATTGGAATGAAGTTGAAGAAGTAAGGCTTGTGATATAACCCTTTTCTACTATAAGCACAAGGCCTGAAATTTGGGGGGGGGGACCAGTCAATTAGATTGACCCTAGTGCGCAACTGGTACTTAATTTATTGACCCTGAAAGGATGAAAGGCAAACTCAACATCAGTGGAATTTGAACTCAGAACGTAAAGACAGACGAAATACCTACTGGGGGCCACAGTCTTGAATTGTTTAGTCAAGTACTTATTCTATCAGGCTTTTTTGCCAAAGTGTTATGGGGGCCTAAACAAATCAACACTAGTTATCAAATAATGGGGTGACAAACTCAACACATGCATACATATATATTACTCATACACATACAACAGGCTTTCACGCAGTTTCCATCTACTAAATCACTCCCAAGGCATTGATCAGTCCAGCCTTATGGAAGAAAACCCTTACCCAAGGTACCATACTGTGGGACTGAACCCAAAAGCCTTGTGTTAAAGTGGGCTTTGCTGACCCTCACTTTCTGTTGACAAACCAAAGCGTGAATTGATGTTGTCAAGAAATTTTTGTATAAATGAAAATTTGAGTTTCTTGGACAGTCATTTTTGTTTAGGAACATATTCTGCATCTTCTGGCCTGATTCTGACATCAACATCTTTTCCATTTGAAGAATATGTTGAAAATTCCTTGCTTTGACTCTCTCAAAATCATATTCCAGCTCTATATCATTAAGAGGGTTATTTTTTTCCAAACCATTGGCTCGAAAGCACTGGCACAAAGTCACCCCTCCCAATTAAGGGGTCTTTTTGTCTTGCAAATTACTTGGTGATCCTGTCTGTGATGATGCCACTTTGTAAAGTGGTTGGCATTAAGAAGGGCATCCAGCAACAATGGAGCCTGGTGTGACTCAGCCTTGCTCGCTCCTGTCAAACTGTTCAGCTCATGCCAGCATGGAAACTGGATGTTAAATGATGATGATGATGGCTAGAGTGGTAGTCTACTCTGGGTAACTGATGCCTTTCAAAGTTCATCCATGTAGTGACCTCACCACCACCACCGCCTTTTAACATTCATATTTCTCTGTCGAATGTAATATTTATTTATTCACATTGCTTTTAATAAATCATGCATTATCTTTTAAATTCAAGATTTTGATGATGTGATTGTTTATTTTTAGAATGACATTGTAGTGTTGGTGTGAGATGCCAGATCTAGCCATTTTAAACAAAACAATGTAAAATATTTGGGTCAGATATGTCCAATTTAAATGCTAAAGGATTAAATAGAGCACATCATGTTTATTTGTACAGCAGCACTAAGGTTGACAAGTATTCCTTAATTTACGACCAGGTGTCAAGACAAAAACACTCCTGTATATGATAGACCCCTTTTTCAGTTTCCCTCTACCAAATTCATTCACAAGGCTCTTGTCAGCCCATGGCTACAGTAGAAAACACTTGACAAAGGTGCTGTGCAGTGGAACTGTGACCAAGTGATTGTGAAACAAACTTTTTAACCCCATAACCATGCCTGTCTATGTTGAAAATAATAATAATAATAATCTTAATACTAATGGTTTCAAATTTTGGTACAAGGCCAGCAATTTCAGTGTTCAGTACTTAATTTATCGACTCCGAAAGGATGACAGGCTAAGTCAGCTCCAGTGGCATTTGAACTCAGTTGGAAGAAATGCCACTTAGCATTTTTCCTAGTACGGTAATGATTCTGCTAGCTCACTGCCTTGACGATAATTATGAAATAATTGCTAATATTTTAAACATTATAAATACCAAGCTGTTGTAGATGAAAGCAGCAAGCATAATACTGTATATTTTTTTTTTTTAATATTTTGTTTTTAGAAAGACACATCAAGATGAGGTGGAAAAATATACGTACCACTTATGCCCGGGAGTGTCGAAAATCAGAAAGTCGTACTGAGGACGGTAGCGACTATGTATCAAAATGGGCTTTCATTGACCGTTTGGGTTTTATCAAAGACTTCATCAAGTCACGTGCTCCTTACAACTGTTCCAATAACTTCAGGCTGTCTACTCTTACTACTGTATCTTCAGACCAAACAGATGTTTACCAGGTAGGTGAAGAATTTACTGGAATAATTTACTTTGGGATCAGCTAACTTACCAGTTTTCAGTCAAACGAGCCAACCCATGCCAGCATGGAAAACAGACGTTAATTGATGATGATGAGAATGTTGCTGACATGGGTTGGACAAGACTTGATGACGTTTATATCCCAGTGTACCACCATCCTAGAGATTTCAGTGTGAAAACAAGCACACACATCCACAGTGCTGGTGCCATGTATAAAGCACTGGTGCTGGTGCCACATAAGTAGTACCCAGTACTCTCTGTAAAGTGGTCAGCATTAGGAAGAGCATCCAGCCGTAAAAACCATGCTGAAACAGACAATTGGAGCCTGGTGTGGTTCCCGGCCTTACCAGCTCCTGTCAGACCATCCAACCCATGCCAGCATGGAAAGCAGACATTAAATGATGATAATGACATTATACAACTGATTTCTATACACTTCCCATGGACCAAATTTCACTTACACAGTATTGGTCATCTCAAGGTTTTAGTTGAAGGTACTTTCCCAACATGCTGTGCAGTGGGACCGATCCCCAAATCTCATGGTTGCAAAGCAAGCTTCTTAACCACATGGCCATGCCTGAGCCTGGGAGCATTGTCTAATGCTGCGTTTCTCAACCCTTTTTTACCTATGGATCCCTTATGATTCCTATTTTGCTCCGAGGGACCTTCATGGCCATTCAGTGTTTAACAAATTCTATTATATTTTTATAATTAAATATTGTTAGGAATCATATTTAAATTCAAATATTTTGAGTATTGTAGAATTATAAGCAATTAATTAAGCATAAATTCTCACAGCAAAACCCTGGTTGAGAATCACTCTGGTCTAAGGATTGAGTTTCATTAGCTTATAGCCTCAGATTTTAGTTTCGTCCTTGTTATAATCAGAAGCAGCTGAACCTCGCTAAGCTACTATACTATAGATAGATTGCCTTGAGACAGTGGTTAGGGTATTGGACTCATGCTCATGAGATTGTGGTTTCAATTCCTGGGCTGGGTGATGCATTATGTCCTTGAGCAAAACACTTCATTTCACATTACTTCAGTCCATTTATCTGGCAAAAATGAGTAATCCTGTGAGGGACTGGTGTCCCACCTTGAGACTTCTTAGGCCCTAACATAGATATGCTACCTGGAGCTAGTCTTCTATGCAAAAGGTTATGAACTTCAATTCAGTGTTATTTTAATCAAATGTTTGTATATATTGGCTTCCTGATCTTTGACTGATATAGAATATTTTCTCAGACTCTTTCAGATGATGACATCGAAGAAGAGGACGACGACGATTTGGTTGTCTGTTTAACGGAACCATTTAAAGATGACAACACGACTCAGAAATCAAATCATCAGGACATGTGGGACTCGGATGATAAGAAAAGCATCTGGATATCGGAAGGTGTGAGCTTAGCAAACAATGCGAGTGATTTGAAAAATATAGACGGGAGCAAAAACAATTTAACTGAGTCATGGATTGTTCAGGAAAGAGTCAGTCCTCATCGAGACTGGCGGGTTGAAGAAAGAAATAGCGGGAGTCCTTCAGAAATGTGGAGAAAAGACAATCGAGAAAGTCACCCGTCGGATGTCGCTACAGACAACCTTCATAATAACAACTGTACTGATTCATCTGGTGACATTCAAGTTGGAAATATCACCTACATGCACAACATTAAAAATCCTCAGTCAGAAAAAAACAGTCATGGAATTGAAGACTACCAGCAGACTGATACCGTTTCTCTTGCAGAAACATTGTCTTTGAACAATAAAGTGTCTTGGAGTAAAGACAAGGAAAGTGAACTTATTGCATTTTTTGAAGGTATGTTTTTTTTTTTTCTTTCATTTTTCATACTTGATTTTACATCTGTTTTTTCAATGGTAGTATGAGTTAGATGAATATATTACCGAAGTGTTGTTTTACAGGCCAGTATAGACATTATTAAATGATGATGATGAGAATGATGGTACCCGTCTTGTCATTAACCCTTAACTGTTTTTCAAGTAAGGGATCTGTTATTCTACACATGTTGAAAGGAGCAAAAACCAGTGGAGGATTGTTGACAGAAGAAATGACAACATCCCTACTTGTAGCTCAGAGATTTTCAAAAAAGCACAAACACACGTACATGCATGCATGCGAGTAAGTGTGTAACTGGCTTCTTCAACCAAATCCACTCACAAGGCTTTGGTTGGCCTGGGGCCACAGTAGAAGACACATGCCCAAGGTGCTGCACAATAGGACTGAACTTAAAACCATGTGGTTGGGAAGTGAACTTCTTCACCAGACAACCATCATTCATTTCTCGTTAGTCGCATCTTTACATAATTTTATTTTCACCTTTTATATCTCAAATGGAAATCAGTCACCTAAGCCTCTATATGGTTGCTAGACTTGCTAGAGATAGCAGCTAAAATTGCCCCCAAGTCTCGCCCCATCATTTTATAATCAGGTACATATTGGATAATATAGTCTGGAATACACACTGCCAGTAAAATAATGAGACAGCCATGGCTGGAGTGCCTCCTATCATAGATCTTCTTGATTAGGGTACATCTAGAATTAAACAGCCCATACCATTCTAGTGTTCCTGTCATTAAATCTAAATTTTATTTTAAAACTATTTTCAAGCTGGCCAGATCTGGCCTCTTACACCAACCCTACAATATCATTTTGAAAATAAACAATTGCATCATCGAATTCTCAAAGCTATGAGTTAATGCATGATTAATGAAAACAATGTGAATAAATAAGCATTACTTTTAAGAGAATTATGTGAACGCTAGAGGGTTAAACATTTCAGGTATTCATTGATGATGTGGACCCATACACTCTTTAGAAGTCCTTGTTGGCCTATGCTATACGTCTTTAACCCTTTAACAATACCCACCTCAAATATTCTACCTGTTTTATGTTCAGACCAGCCACATCTGGTCTCTCACTTCAGTCTTACAATGTCATTCTGAAAATGAACAATCCCATAATTGAAATCTCAAAACTACAAGATAATGCATGATTTAGTTGAAAACAATGTGAATAGATAAGCATTACATCTGACACAGTAATCTGAATGCTAAAGGGTTAACTACCTTATATTGGCTGGTACTTAACCTCCAAACAAATTAACGATTAGTGCTGTTTGCAATCAGCTGTTGTTGTTTAACCCCAAGTAAACTCTATAAAAGTAGGCCTTTGATCTAAAGTGTTCTGTGAACATCCGTTCTCTCTCTATCTATGAGTATATTAATCCTTTCATTTTTTAAAACAACAGAGTATGATTTAATATGGTTGGCTGTTATTTTTAGCAGGTCAAATAACTGTATAGAAGCTCCTCTGTTGCCTTGTTCTCATTCATCCTGAATCGCTTGGTAGTCAGTGTTTAAGGAGGACAAGGTGACAGAGTATTGGAGAGGGATGGGTGAACCAAATATTTTATAAGAGGGTTTTAGTGTGTAAGACAGGGAGCATGGTAGGAGTAGACTAGAGATTCACTTTGTTTTGTGATGATCCAAGAACATGGTATTGATAATAAACCTCGATAATGGTGAAATATTGATATCTACCATCATCATCATCGTTTAACGTCCGCCTTCCATGCTAGCATGGGTTGGACGATTTGACTGAGGACTGGTGAACCGGATGGCTGCACCAGGCTCCAATTTGGTCTGGCAGAGTTTCTACAGCTGGATGTCCTTCTTAATGCCAACCACTCCGAGAGTGTAGTGGGTGCTTTTACATGCCACCGGCATGAAGGCCAGTCAGGCGGTACTTCCGTGGCAAGTTGTCTCACCTGGTCTGTGGCATTCAAATAGTCTTTAGCACTTGGAATCATTCGGGGAGCTTTTCCCAGATACTGTCTCACACCAAGTTTGGCATATAAACAAAACATATACACTGTGTGTGTGCATGCCTGTGTGCAACCAATAATATCTACCTTGCTAGAGCTGACTGTAATTCATAATTTAATGTGTGTGTGTCCTTGCTTTGACATAACATGATAGTTGTAAGCAAATGTCTCCATCATGCAATGCAGTGTCCTTCATTTCCAATTTCCCATGAAAAACATGTCTGATCATGGAGAAAACAGGAAGGGCATCAGACAGTAGAAAAATTCACCTACAAACTCCATCAACCATGGAAAAGTGGACTTTAAAACAATGATGATGTCTCAGGTTTTACATTTAATATATCATTCAACATACATCTGATTCCTTATCCATGTTATTCTGCTGACACTGCTTCAGGGAATACATTGTGTCCTGTCTTTAGTATTTTAATTCACTTCGTCTTAAAACTTCATATTAAAAAAAAGTCTTCTATGTTTTTACAGTTGGGTATCTTAACAACTTCATCATTGTCTTTTTTTTTTCTTCTGCTTTCTCAGGTCACCGGTTCTTATGGGACCACTCTCATCCGGATTATTTCAACCGAGATCTACGAGACTGTATGATACGGGAGTTAAGTTCTAAATTGGGTCATGATCGAAATGGACAACCTTATACAGGTATTTAGTGTTTTAAATGTCATACTACAAGATGTAGCCCTATATTTGTCTAGAAATGGATTGAGCACTATCCTGATCATTTACATTTCTACCCCCCGCCCCCCATAATCACTCTCTTTCCTCCTTCATGCTCTCTCTTCAACATGGATGCTTGATACATGGAATCAGCACAGATGCCTTTTATGTGCCACCAGCACAGGTACCTTTTACGTGCCACCAGCACAGGTGCCTTTTACTTGACACCAGTTTGGGTGCCTTTTAAGTGTCACCAGCGCGGGTGCCTTTTACGTGGCACAGGCGCCGTTTACATGCCACCAGCATGGGTGCTTTCTACGTGACACCAGCACAAGTGCTTTTTGTTTGTGTATGTGTGTTGCATATTTTATATGTATATTTGTATTTCTTGTTCATGCGTGTGTGTGTTATATGTGTTCTGTGTGTATTTTCATGGCAGATGGTTTCATAAGGCAAAGATGGAAGAACCTACGGACAACTTTTGCTCGAGAATTAAAGAAGATTGAACACCACAGCAAACACAACCAGGAAACTCCTTACATTTCACGGTGGGCACATACGGAACGACTGTCTTTCCTGAAAGATTGTTTAAAAGCACGAGGTCATTTAAAAGTAATTCCTCATCTACAGAATAACATAGATGTATGTCATGTGAGTTGGATAATGTTTCTGTTTGGTTTTTGACTCTTACTGCATCATCACCATCATCATCATCGTCGTCATCATTACATCACCTTTAACCTCACTTCAATTTTTGTATGCTGTCAAGTATCAAAAAAGTTTGCTTATTTTGCATTTAACCTTTCTTTGTGGTTATCATCATTAGCATCGTCATCATCATCATCGTCATCATCTGTCTATTTCATTGCTTGCTTGTGTTGTTGAAGGATGATGTCTTACCGCCTGTTTCTATCACTTGTCATCTCCTTTGTGAGATTCAGCTCCCTGAAATCGATTCTGTGGGCTCCTTCCACTTGCTGAAATGTTTAAGAGTGGTGAAAATAGCTTGTGTGGTTAAGGGGTTAGATTAGGTACTTTATAGTGCCTTGTCTTGACCTGTTGCTTTAAAAGCTGCCAAATTTTAGCTGGTCAAAATGGTGAGAAACATTCCAGTGTTGGGTCCTATGGGTGATTATCTAATGTGCCCTTCCTTTTTTTTTAAAGATGGGAGTTGTGATTCAAAGCAGATTTAGCTGCTATTCTTGGCAACTCAGTGGATCAAATCTGTTGAGGTAACACATTGTCTAAACTCAGCTGTATGTAGCACAGCCTAGTTTAGTTTTACTGCTGTCAACAGTGGCAGCACTATGAAAGTGACATGTGTTTTTGTCAGTGCCAAGATCAAAAGTTACTTTTGGTTGGTACTGATGATGATGATGTTTAGCCCAAGGCTAGCCCTCATATTGAGCAGATCTGTGATTAAAGGCATTTAAGTATAATACTTTGTTTTGTTTTTTTTTCTTTCTGTCTATTTAGAAGTCCCTGGGACTGCATTATTAAGTGTAACTTTAAGCCAGTAGGACATCAGCTTCCCAAACTGTGTGTCATTGTCATAAAATTCACACTGGTCTGATTGGTTACATGTCACATGATATTTTATTTGAAAACAAGTTTGGAAAGTTCTGTGGTAGAGTGTGATTTGAAATAGATTTAACTGCTGTTTCTAACAGGTTGAACATCTTTACATGAATACTTTGTTGAAAGGGATGAGTGTTACGCAATTTCATTTTTCCTTCACATTATCATTTTGTGCTTCTTTTTTTGGACCTTAAGAAATTAATATCTCTGAATCTTAAATTTTTTTTCTTCTTTTTTTCCATATTTATTTCCAGACTTATTCCTTATCTGATGATTCCGATGTAGGCAACGATTCCATAGCTTGGCCGTCTGAACAGTTTGTCGAAGATGAAACACATAATTTTGAACAACTCTCAAGAACAAAGCGGTTGGACACCAACCCCGTGATAAACTCCCTCGATTTATTGTCAGACGACAACAACATTGGAGGTGGAGGAGGAGGAGGAGGTGGTGGTGGCAGTGGAGGTAATATTAGTATTAATGGCACTGTACAGAATTTCTCAGCATCAACAACGAAAAAACGATGTCGGTCGGATGATATGGACTTGAAAGACGACTTCCTCAAGGAAGCCTGGAGGATTTTCAACCTGAAAGAACGGCATGACCCTGAGGACTTGTTCGGTATGCATGTAGCAGGGACATTACGACGAATGCAACCGCTGCAGAGAGAGAAAGCCAAACTAGACATTCAGGGCATTTTGTTACAACACTGCTTCTCAAAAGCTGATCAATAAATTCCACATATATTTCACTATAAGTGCACTGCCTTAATCAATATTGATGTTTTCTGGTTAAATGTTCATATAATCTTTTCTCTTTTTGCATGTACATATTGTTTTGTTTCTGTTTTTCTTTTTTCCCAAAATGTTTTTTTGATTATAGGTCTGCTAAATCAACGCTAACCAGGATCTAAACAGCACATGAAAATACATGGTGGACCATTCCATTTCAGAGTTAAGGGTCCAGAATTGAAACACAATACTGGAACCAATGATTCAGTCATCCATGCTGGACTTAACTCTCAACATCTACAACACCACATTTATCAACCAGCCCTCTGTGTCTGTGTCTAATTTGTATTTATTTGTACATTATACAATTATGTGTGTGTGTCTCTCTCTCTCTCTCTCTCTATATATATATATATATATATAATATATATATATATATATATATATATATATATATATATATATATATATATATATATATATATTTAGATAATTAAGTGGCTTGTGGGTTGGCAGTTTCATGCAAGGCATTTATCAAAGTTTCATTAAAATAATTGTTAATTTGATAAGGGTATTGCTTGAAACTCTTTACCCTTAAGTCACTTTTTGTAATTTACTAATCAGACACAATTACAGTTGTCAGAGTAAATAAGGGATTAAGAAATAAGGCATAAAGTCTCTTACAGCTGTTTCTAGAATAGTTGTGCATAGTTCATTGAGTAAAGATTTTCATAAAAAAAAACCAACTATTCCATCTTCAGAGAGGAAGAATTAAGGAATATCCTTAATAAGTGATACTAGTAGTTTCCATTTCCATTGTCAAAGAGAGAAAGTGCACTTACACACATACTTGTTACCTTATGTCATTAGACAATTTTTTTCACGTGTTCTCTCTCTCTCTCTACATATATATGTATAATATCATGTGTGCTTTGTATTTGAATGTTGAAATGTTAAATATTTGTGTTAAGTTGATGAAAACCTCTTGAACTACCTAACTTACATTACTTCACCACACTTGTATCATTCATGCTATATGCCATCCCTTTGTTAACTCATAACTGTCTTTTTGTTCTCTAAACTTCTTTGATTTGTTGTAGAAGAACCAAGGTTTGAATCTCACTCAAATGAGCTGCTGGCCGGACTTCGGCCTCTTAGTAATTGTCTACCGTTAATACAGGAATTGAAAGGGAAATAATACATTTGGTAGAAATCTTTGACTTCCTGACTGATGAATTATCTGAGCTTGGGTATAGGTTTGTCACAAATATATACACATGTATACATAAATACATACATACATACTTATATATATATATATATGTGTGTGTGTGTCTATGTATGTATATGTATACTCTTTTTATTCATTTTAACGCAAATTATGTAACTTTTGTTTCAACTTGATCTTAATGGTTTTACTCTTTAAGAAACACACAACTTTTCTGGTACCAATTCATTTAAAATGTATTTGTTGTCATTATTGTTTGTCTTTTGTTTCATTTTGTTTTTGTATATCCACAATGTGTTTGTTTATATTTAAAAAATAAAAAGCTAGAATATCAACAACTTGTGCTTTTTAGACATTTTGTTAAAAAATTATTAATTTTTAGGATCGTTTTTAATTTAAAGTCATCAAAAAAATTTTCAAATGTTAGTTAAGATAATTAATATAATACAGGTAACTTTTAGTTTCCTGGAGTTTATTGGCAAGTCAAAAATCTGTTTAGTCCTTATTCTTTGTTACTAACAGACTGGTTTCAAATTTTGGCACAAGGCTAGCGATTTCAAGGGAGGGAGTAAATCAGTTACATCAACCTCCAAAAAGATGAAAGGCAAATTTGCCCTTGGTGGAATTTGAGCTCAGAATGCAGAGACAGTATATATTTGAGTATGTATATGTACTGTGAAGCATTTTGCTCAGCGTGCTAATGATTCCGCCAGCCCACCACCTTTGCTATTAATGTACTGACTAGAAGCAATGTATACTTTAGTGGCCAGATTTAAAAAAAAAAAAGAAAGAATAAAACCATAGATGGCATTTCAAACAAGCAGAAGTTGGTAAGATGTACCATGCTTTCACAAATTGTTTTAGGTGCCTGTGTAGTCATGAGCAAACAGATACTCTCTTAGCTCTGCTATCCCTTGACACAGCATAACATCCAAGATGTGACAGTTATAGGGAGAGGGCCTGGCTGCATCAGCCCTTGACTGATATTTATTTTCAAAATGTGAAATGATGTACTTTGCTCACGGACAAATGCTACCCTGTTCAGTAATTGAACTCAGGCTCTTGTGATTGTGATTCCAACTCCCTACTAGCCCATATGCTTCCATAGGCTAGGTAAACTGCTAGAGAAAAAGCTTAGTCATTCATTTTAAACTTGGAGTGGGAATATTTGTTACACTCAGCTGAAAAAAATATACCATTCTGAAATTGTAGGAGGAACAGATTTAAATAACTGACCAAGACCTTTGGCATTATGTTGTACTTGAGAAGAAGACCCGAGTTGAGTAAAATCAAATTCGTGGAAGATACCAATGTCATGCAAATGGCATCATCCGTGCCAGTGGCACATAAAAGCACCCATTACACTCTGAGTGGTTGGCATTAGGAAGGGCATCCAGCTGTAGAAAACTATGCCAAATCAGACTGGAGTCTGGTGCAGCCTTCCACTGTGCCAGCCCAGTCAAACCGTCCAACCCATGCCAGCATTGACAACAGATGTTAAATGATGCTATCTAACTATTGAAATCTATTTTCACCATTTCCTAGCTGTGAAGTAGAGAAATACTATGTTTGTAGAAACTTGATTGTAGTCTAAACAAGTGGTTCTCTGCCATGTTTTACCCAGGGACCCCTTTAATTCCTATTTGGCTCAGATGGACTCTCATAGCCATTCAATGTTTAAAAAGTCCCATTATAGTTTTACAATTAAATATCATTAAGAATTGTATAAAGAAAATTGTTAAGATATCTTATGTAGAAGTATAACCAATTTATTGCTCATAAATTTTAGTAGAAATGTCTTATATGGACCCCCAACTATGGTCCAATGGGCTAGAACGTTACTAATCAATGAAATCTGTATTATTTAGTATCACATAATAAACATTGTCCTTCAAACTGTATTAACATAAATGTAGTTGTAACATGAGTAATTAATAATCTAGATGATAATTAAAACAGGTTAATTATTCTAGTTGCCTTGTCAGTTCCTTATTTATTGTTTGTCTTTTTGTGAAAAAGTTTTTCTTTTTTTTTTGTGTGTGTGTGTATGTGTTTTTTGTCTTTCTTGGTATTGAATTACATATTTTGGGTAAAAATGTTGCATTAAATTCTGTTTCCCCTATTTTTAACAGCTTGAAATGAGCAGTGGAAATGGATTTGGGTGCAGTTTAAAAGGGTTTCGTCGTCTGACAAACTCAATGTAAGTAGTTTATGTACACAAGCTTTGTTACTCACTCTGCATAGTCCTCATCATCACCTACCATTACCATCATTCTCATCAACTTTAATTTAAATGTGCCACTTCACACTTTGTAAGGTTCGAACTTTGTTATCAAGTGGTCACATGATCGGCCAAACTGTTGGATGTTGTTTAAACATCACTGGTCACCATGTGTTTTGCATTGTCTTCACTTTCAAATGACACCACTCCTGGTGGCTAGGCAAGCAGCCAACATTCACCCTGATCAGAAAACCAGTCCATCATAGGGTGACCCATTTACAGCTGAGTGGATTGGTGCAACATGAAATGAAGTGTCTTGCTCGAGCATAATGTGCCTCTTGGTCCAGGAATCGAACCCATGATCTAGCAGTAGTGAGTACAATACCCTAACCACTAGGTCATGTGCCTTCACAACTTTGCTATAAGGTACCTTATTGGACATACATGGCTTCTCACACCAACAATGTCATTCTAAAAATAAACAATCACATTGAAGTCTCAAAGCTACAAGATAACGCATGATTAATTATAAACATTACATTTAGTAATCTGAGGGCTAAGGGGTTAATGAATGTGCTAATTACTCACATTGTCAATCAGGGAGGGAACTGTCATCTCCAGTGGTTGTTGCAGTGCTGTCATCATCATCATCATCATCATCGTCAACTGCTTTAAAGAGGAAGGAAATTATTTAAAAAGAAGCAACTACAGAGATAATGATTTGATGGATTAAGTTATAGAAGAGAAACATTTGTAGCTGTACTACTGGTTCTGTGGAGGATGAGATGTATCTTTTACTTGCCTCGTTCATTAGGCCATGGCCATGCTAGAGCATTTGCCTTGAACTATTTTTAGTCAGATCAATCAGCCACAGTACTTTTTCTTTTTAAAGCCTAGTATTTATTCTATTGGCCTGTTATGCTGAACCACTAAGTTATAGGGGTTTAAAACACACCAACACAGGTTGTCAAGCAGTGGTGGGGGATGGGGAATACATACATACATATATATATATATATATATATATATATGAGCCAGCCGTTGCCAGTACCGCCTGACTGGCTCCCGTAGGATTTTCGAGCGAGATCGTTGCCAGTGCCCCTGGACTGGCTTGTGCGGGTGGCACATTAAAGACACCATTTCGAGCGTGGCCGTTTTCGTGCGGGTGACACGTAAAAGCACCCACTACACTCTCTGAGTGGTTGGCGTTAGGAAGGGCATCCAGCTGTAGAAACTCTGCCAAATCAGACTGGAGCCTGGTGTTGCCATTCGGTTTCACCAGTCCTCAGTCAAATCGTCCAACCCATGCTAGCATGGAAAGCGGACGTTAAACGATGATGAAGATGATGATGATGATGATATATATATATATATATATATATATATATATACACACACACATACAATGGGCTTCTCTGAGCTTCCATCTACCACATCGACTCAAGACTTTGGTTGGCTCGAAGGTATAACGAAAGACACTTGCCCATGTTGCCACATAGTGGGACTGAACCTGGAAACATGTGCTTGGGAAGCACACTTCTTACCACACATCCACACCTGTGCCTATATGTAGTTCAGAGGTGTACAAAGATGGGGCATCACCATTGTCCATTCTCTGGCATCATTTTAATAATGATAGTCGTTTTGCTAAACTCTTTGTTATTATCAAAATCAATTAAAACAAAAGCATTGTATTTCAACAGAAATATGGAAACAAAAGCGTTAAGACCAGTTCTGTGTGGGAACTTTTCTATGCTGATCATGTTATTCTCATAGTAGACTCTGTGAATAAGTTAAGAGAAGAAATTCCTGATATAGAAGCAAAGACAGGAATCATAAAACTACAGAGTAAATCTAGCAAAAGTTCTTAGTTTGTGGGACAAGACCTGTTACCATTGCTGTTTCTTCATCATCATCATCATCATCATCGTCATTTAATGTCTGCTTTCCATGCTGGCATGGGTTGGACGGTTTGACTGAGGACTGGAATGCCGAGAGGCTGCACCAGGCTCCAATCTGATCTGGCAAGGTTTCTACAGCTAGATGCCCTTCCTAACGCAAACCACTCCAAGAATGGGTGCTTTTTATGTACCACAGGCATGGAAGCCAGTTAGATGGCACTGGCATCAACCACGCTCGAATGGCGCTTTTTACATGCCACAAGCATGGGGGCCAGTTAGGTGGCACTGTCATCAGCCTCGACTATGATTTCACTTGGTTCAAAATAAATATAAGTTTGGTGCCCCCTTTTGTTAAGTAGGTTGATATTTTAAGAAGTTAACCCTTTAGCATTTACATTATTCTATCAAAAGTAATCCTTATTTATTCACCGTATTTTGAATTAATCCTGCATTATCTCATAGCTTTAATATTTCAAATATGTGATTATTTATTTTTATAATGACAATGTAGGGGAGGTTTGAGAAGCTATATCTGGTCATCATCATCATCATCGTTTAACGTCCGCTTTCCATGCTAGCATGGGTTGGACGATTTGACTGAGGACTGGTGAAACCGGATGGCAACACCAGGCTCCAGTCTGATTTGGCAGAGTTTCTACAGCTGGATGCCCTTCCTAACGCCAACCACTCAGAGAGTGTAGTGGGTGCTTTTACGTGTCACCCGCACGAAAACGGCCACGCTCGAAATGGTGTCTTTTATGTGCCACCCGCACAAGCCAGTCCAGGGGCACTGGCAACGATCTCGCTCGAAAATCCTACAGGAGCCAGTCAGGCGGTACTGGCAACGGCCACGCTCAAAATGGTGCATCTCATGTGCCAACCGCACAAGAACCAGTCCAGGGGCACTGGCAACGATCTTACTTGGCTTGCCGGGTCTTCTCACGCACAGCCCATTTCCAAAGGTCTCGGTCCGTAGTCATCGCCTCAGTGAGGCCCAATGTACGAAGGTCTTGCCTCACCACCTCAGCCCAGCTCTTCCTGGGCCTACCTCTTCCACGGGTTCCCTCAACTGTTAGGGTGTGGCACTTTTTCACGCAGCTATCCTCCTCCATTCTCACCACATGTCCATACCAGCGCAATCGTCTCTCTTGCACGCCACAACTGATGCTTCTAATGTTCAGCTTTTCTCTCAAGATACTTACACTCTGACGGGTATTCACATTGACATTACACATCCAACATAAAACAGTTAAAATATTTTGGCCAGATATGGCCAGTTTAAATGCCAAAGAATTAAAGAACGCATATGACATGTATTATTTCTGGATTTTAGGTATGGTACTGTTGGCACTGGTCTTTCAATGACATCTAGGGGTTTACGGCCTGGTTTCTCTTCAAGTAAGTCATAAATTTTAATGTCTAATTAGTTTTCTATATTGTTGTTGTTAATTACAGATCAACCCTGATTCAGTGAGCCTACAATCAACTCATTCCAACCATGACCCTATCATATGCTGGGAGGGATGTTGGACTATAATATTTGATATGTTCTTTTCTAAAATAGTAGTGTATTATTTGAGGGATATGTGGCTATTACTTCTAGCATGCCAGCAACCATGGCAAAGCAATGTTACATGCTTTGTTTGTGAATTATGTGGAACTGTGTATGTGTATGTATACACACACATGTATGCAAACATTCTGCGTGCTGGTATTTACGATACTAAATTAACTTTTGTTTTCACTTTTAAACATACATTACATACATATATATATATATATATATATATATATATATTACATCATATGTAAACAAACTTAAGTTTGTTTTTGAAGCGCTGAAATGTATAGTAGTACAAGTAGAAAAATATATTTTTCAACGTGTAAATACTGATATAACAGTTTAGCTTGATGGTAGAGCACTTGACCGGAAATCAAAGGGATGTGAGTTGGATTCTCATGACTGGTTGCTGACAGATTTTTCTGGTCTGTAAGGGATATCATCCCGTATATACTGTTATATCAGTATTTATGCGTTGAAAAATATATTTTTCTACTTGTACTACTAATGTATATAATTTTTTTTCATGTTGAGTTGCAGTAGAAACAATTTAACATTAAACTTGCAGAATTAATAGTTTTGTCGAGTATTTCTGATACTTTTACAAGAAGATGAGTGACAGTGACTTCAAAGTTTCAAGCAGGCAAAGGCCAGCAGACTAGACCTTCGAAGTCACTATCACCCACTTGTAAAATTATAATATTTTATCTTTTACTTGTTTCATGCTGGGGCACCTCCTTGAAGTATTTCTCATCAAATGAATCAACCATAGTACATTTTTTAAGCCTTGTATTTATTCTGTTGGTCTCTTTTGCCAAACCACTAAGTTACGGGGACATATACACTCCCACACCAGATGTGATGAAGGCTTGTAAAATGCACCCAGTACACTCTGTAATGTGGTTGGCATTAAGAAAGGCATCCAGCCGTAGAAACCGTGCAAATCAGCCATCTGGAAATAGGGCAGCTCTCTGGCTTGCCAGTTCTTGTCAAACTGTCCAACCCATACCAGCATAGAAAACAGACATTAAATTATGATGATGATGATGGCATATACGATGTGCTTCTTTCAATTTCCATCTATCAAATCTATTCAAAGCTTTAGTCTGTTCAGAGCTGTAGTATAAGACACTTGCTCATGGTACCGCACCTATACCTATATATATATATGTATGTGTATGTATATATAAATTTTTAGTGAAACTGTTTTGAAACCAATTGAACTCTTTTCTTCCACCCAACAATATTTATTGCTTTCTGTGATGCATCGATATTTAGTGTAGTAACTGTATTTTCTGGTTGTTTTGTAGTGATTGTATCACAGTTTGGCAATGTCCAAGGACGACTGGTCTGGTCAGCTGGAATGACGACGGCTATGAGTACCATCATAGTTTATGATTCATTAAAAAGACATGCAGTATTTACGGTTCAGGTTTGTAATGAATGACATTCTTTCATTTCACGGGAGGTTAAATGTAGGCTGTTGTGAACACTTACATCGTTTGTTGTAGGTTTCATTATTGTAGGTACCAATCACTGGTATGTGGCATTTATGATGCTGGGAGTAACACGGGTGTATCAGGATAAGTCAGGCAGAATAAATATTACAGGGGTATTTTTGTTAAATGCACCTGTTTATTAGTTTGTCTCACTGCTGTGTATAGCTTCTGCACTATCATGTGTGCATGTCTGAAAAAAGACTCCATTGTGTGTGTGCGTGTATTTTATATTCTAATGTAAAACTCCTTTTAATATCTATTCCCCGAAAAGTGGTGAACTGACAGAATCATTAGCATGCTGAGCAAAATGCTTGGCAGCATTTCATCTGTCTTTACATTCTGAATTCAAATTCCACCGAGGTCAACTTTTCCTTTCATCCTTTCAGGATCGATAAATAAGGACCAGTTGAGCACCGGGGTTGATGTAATCAACTGACTTCCTCCCCTGAAATTGCTGGCCTTGTGCCAAAATTTGACACCAGTATTTACTCACTAAGTTTTATATTGAGGCATAAGTCGAATTGATGTTCTCATCTTGGTTGTTACTTTCACCGTGTTTCAGTTGTCGTATGCTCCAGCCCTCCTCAGGTGTCTTGTGTTAAATTTGGCTGTTGAAGAAGGCCGGTTCATACAGCAGCCGAAACATGTGTAAGCAACAATCAGTTTGATTAATATAGAATTTTAAAGAATGTCATGTTTCAGTCCCTTGACCATTTGACTATGGGTAAATAAATGCCCAAAATCAAAGTGGACAACACCACTTTCTATCTTTTGTTCACTCTGAAAACAATTGATGCAATAAAAGAGTAGGTCTTTCATTGTTTCTGATGGAAACTAAGATATCCTGAAATGTTCTCTGTTTCTATTGTTTGGTTTTTCCTTTCTAGATTGGAATTCCAAATAGTTTTGTTTCATTAAGTTACACGCACAAATTTCAAGAAGATGATGCTCGTGTGCGAGGTGCAGTAAGGTCAGTATTATCTCTTTCGCAAATAATTAAATGGCTTTTGTTCATTCATTTGATATCTTTTTTAGTCCATGGTAACATGGACTATAGAACATGTCTGGAAATTTTGCCATAAAGGAGGCACACAAGCAGACTGTAAACTAGATAATTTGTTTTGAAGAAATTACCTTTCTCTATTTCATAGGCTGTTAGTTTTAGCATTTCAAGTAATGGTATAGAGCATTGGTTCCCAACCGTTTTAATATCTGGGTCAGATCCAAAACCTGAATTTTGGGGGGAAGACTGTCAAGGGCTGCCATAAGGATGCTTGAGGACTGCATGTGGCCCTGGGAGCTGCCTTTGAAAACTGCTGGTATACAGACTCAGTGACTTGTGTTTGTCAATATGATGTATGAAGAGTTTGTGGCATGTGTAAAACCCTGCCTTTAACGTGGTTGTAGTTTATCGTTTTTTTTTTTTTGTTGTTTCTTTTTTCTTGAACAGAGTTGGTGTATTTAGTACAATCTTAGAATGTGGTGTTGAGAAAAAGATCACCGAATACAGTACATTAGGAGCGACAATGTTGGTGGGTGTTCCAACAGGAGTAACTCTTCGAATAAAGTAGGTGGCATGCAAATTACTCTTTCTCTCTTTCTCACAGTCTCTTGCTCCCTCTGTCACACTCTCATAGACACACACTCCTCTTTTTTCCTTTTTGTCTCTCTTTCTTTCACTCCCACACTCTTCACTCTCTCACCCCTCATCCTCTCTCTGATATCCTGATTTACAATCATTTCTATTTTGTTTTTACCAAAATGTCTTACATTGCAAAACAGATTTAATATTTTTTTCTTTCCTTGTCTTTTTCTACCAGATTAAGTCGTGGCCGCCAGACGTTCCTCTTCCCCATCCACCTATCCGACCATTTAATGCCCAGCGCCATCTTTTATGGAACTGCTGTCCCTTTTATGTTATACCATGCTGTGAAAATTCTTATCATCAAACCATATCTACAGGAGCAGAAGAAAAGGTCAGATTATTTCTTTTAAAGGAAACGCTTTATTCCATAATAATAATAATAGTAGTAGTAGTAGTAGTAGTCACCTTTGTTGTCTCTCCAGCACCTGTACCAGTGCCACGAAAAAAGCATTTATGCTGGCACTATGTAAAAAAGCACCTGTGCCGGCACCACATAAATAGCACCTGTACTGGTGCCATGTAAAAACCACACATTCTAGTGTCTCAGAAAATCCACTCATGCTGGTGCTACATAGAAAGCATCCATGCTGGCACCATGTAGAAAGCTTTGGTGCTTGTGCTGGCACCAGGTAAAAGACACCTGTGCTGGTGCAACACAGAAAGACAACCATGCTGGCACCACATAGGAAGCAGATGTGCTGGTGCCACATAGAAAGCACCCATGCCAACACCACTTAAAAAGTACTGGTGCTGGCGCCACATAAAAAGTACTTTTGCTGGCCCCATGTAAAAAGCACCCAGTACACTCTGTGGAGTGGTTGGCATTAGGAACGGCATCCAGCTGTAGAAACCAAGCCAAAACAGATGACTGGAGCTTGGTGCAGCTCTGTAGCCTTGCCAGTTCCAGTCAAACTGTCCAACCCATGCCAGCATAGAAAACGGAAATTAAATGATGATGATAATGATGAAGATTGACAAACAATCATAAATGGTGTTTTACCCATGATTTTCCTTTTTCTTCACTTTCGTGTTTTATCAAACATTGTGTATTGCAGATACCATTATCCAATATGTCCTTTCCTTTCTAAGACTGTAGATGTTGAAAATTTTAAGAATATCTAGCTCCTGTTTCTTGAAGGACACTAATGTTGTTTTGTCCTAGTTCAGCCTTAATAGAACAAAAACTTGATCAAAGATGTTCCGATGGTGACCATCCCATCTTATTTCTGTATCTAGGACTACATTGTCCTATATGTCCTTTTTTAAGATAATAGGAAGTAATCTGGCTGCTATTTCCATATAGAGGCTTGTTTGTTTTTTGATAGGTTTGAGTGTGACAGTCAGTGTAAAGTTGGGGTGAGTCCCCCATCAAGCAATCTCACTGCTTACATTTGATTCCCAATTATTGTTTCACTGCAGTTATACTGTTCAGACACTTGGGAAAAGTGTGATAGTCACAACTCTTATAATCAACCTCTTGTTAGCTCTTCCTTTTCATGAAAAAAGGGCTATTTATATACACATATCATCATCATCATCATTTGACATCCACTTAGGAAGGGCATTGAGCCACAGAAGCCATGATATATATAGACACACACAAACGCACAGCATTTGATGAGCTGGATGTATCCTATACACTCATGTGGGTCTGAGTCAAACTGATATTAAAAATATATGTGATTCCTACCAAATGTGTTGAGTGCTACTTTTAATGTTTCTTTTGATGTTTCTTTTGATTTCTGCATTTCAGAGATATTGAGAAGAAACAAGAAGAGAACAGTGAAATTATCCACAAGAAGAAGATGGAAGCTGAAGCTGCAGTGAGTTTAATGATGTTTGTTTGTTGTTGTTGTTGTCTGATTTGGACGACCTTTGTCTCAAGAAATTGGGGGCAAAATGTTGAGGAACGATTTACTGATACAACCTATTAGATACATTGGGTCTGAGATTGTGCAGAGTGACAGTCTAAAGCAGTGCTTCTCCATCAAGATCCACATGCCACAAGGGGTTCAATATAAGATTCTGTTGTTGAAATTTATGCACAAAAATTCAATACACAAAATACCTTAACAATTTTTGCTCTATAATTCCTAATAATATCGAATTGTAAAAATATGATAGGCTATTTTTAGACACTGAACAGCTGTGGAGGTCCAGTAGATTAAAATAGAAATCAAAAGGGATCCATAGACTACAGAATGGTTGAGGATGATGCTGTTGTAACTCACTGCCATTCTGATGGTAAGATCCTCATCCTGATCCTTATTGTTTTAACATCTATTTTTCTATGCTTGCATTGGTCAGATGAAACTTTTGTTAAAGCAGATATTTCTTCAGCTGTTGCCAACCCTCACATGTTTCCAAGCAATATAATATTATTTCTCCTCCTCTGTCAAACAACAAACAGCTCAGACCTACTTTCACAGAGGATTGTAAACAAATGACACTGTTTTTATGAACAGTGGCTTTAGTTTACAATCAGCATACACAAGGGAAGACAGACACTGATATCTGTGCCATCTATACATTAAATCTCTCAAATGGCACAAAGCCACACACCCTCAATACTACCCTCCCCCCTCCAAGTTAAAGGGGTTTTTGTCTTGCAAGGTATTTGGTGACCATGTCAGTGCTGGTGACACATAAAAAACAAATAAGCTGGTGCCACATAAAAGGCACCCAGTACACTCAATAAGCTGGTTGACATTAGGGAGGGCATCCAGCAGTAGAAACCATGCCAAAACAGACAATCCAACCCAATATTTACCTGCTGTTATTTATAGCTTTATGTGATGTGCTTCAAGAGCCATTATTCCCCCAAAGAATTACATGTGTGTATGTATATGTGTGTATATATATATATATATATATATATATAATTTAAAGAAAAACCACTATTAAATAATTCAACAAAGAATTCGACTCACACCCCCCAGAAAACAAATACATCACAAAAACGTTATTCAAAAAATCAATAAAATACAAAAAGAATAACTAGTATATGATTTATTAGTTATTCTTTGTGTATTTTATTGGTTTTTTGAATAAGGTTTTTGTGATGTATTTGTTTTCTGGAGGGTGTGAGTTGAATTCTTTGTTGAATTATTTAATAGTGGTTTTTCTTTAAATTATATACATATATTTTATATTGAGAAATTTGATTTAGTATTGCTAAATTAAATTTTTCCCTGTAGGTTTTGGAATTTATTCCCTAATATTATATATATATATATATATATATATATATATATATATATAGTGGTGAAATTCAACTGCTATTATTGTGTTTTCAGATCCATTTGATGCAAGAAACAGTTCAAAGGGTAATAAAGGAAGAAAATGAGAAATCTGGTCTGCTGATTGTGAAAGCTCTTTATGGGAAACTGTCAGAAAAGTCACAAGAGTAAGATATCCATTTTGATTTGTTTCAGTACAACTTATCATCATACCCTTCGTCTTCAGATCTGCTGGTGAGATACAAGAGAAAATGTCTGTTAGAAGCTAATCCTGTCATATCTTATAAACCTTCATATGTATCTGTGTTTTATACATGTGTTGATAATAAGTGTCCAAACTATGCTAGCATGAGTTAGATGAATACTTATTATTAAAGCATTCTTTTACAACTGGATGCTTTGCCTGTCACCCACACTTACATGTTTTTCAAGTGAGCGTTTCTTTTTTTTTTAATTCCACTTGATTTTGAAAACAAAACCAACATGATGATTTGTAAACAGGGAAATAAGCTGACATTCAGTCAGTTATGACAACAAAGAGTGTTCCTGCATGTGAAATTTAAGTGCAAGTGGCTGAGCACTCCACAGACACGTGTACCCTTAATGTAGTTCTCAGGGAGGTTTAGCATGATAGAGTGTGACAAGGCTGGCCCCTTTGAATTACAGGTACAACTCATTTTTGCCTGCTGAGTGGACTGGAGCAATATGAAATAAAGTGTCTTGCTCAAGGACACAACACTTTGTCCAGAATTCTGAGCTGGACACACTAACCGCAAAGCCATGTGCCTCCACAACGGACGTGAATGAATGAGTGAGTGAGTGTATAGGCCATGTGTGTTTGTTATACATGTTTAATATTTTACATTGTAATAATTGATCTATGATACACTGTTGTGAATAACACCCATCTTTAGATCCTCTAATATCTTCTGCAACAGTGTTACACAACAGCTACTACAAACAGTGGACAATCTACTATAGTCCAATGTGTTAAGCTTTAATATTTCATTTTATCTGAAATATATCTTGATAGAGAAACCATACCAAAGGTGACATTGGAATTTGATGCAGCCCTGCAGCTCCCAGTCAAACTGTCCTACCCATGCTCACATGGAAAGTGACCATCAAATGATGATGATGATAAAAGTGGGCTGGAAGAAACTTTACTGTTTAATATCAGATATTACATGCACCCTTGATAACTTATATGTACCCCCTAGTACCGTGTATTACATGTACTCCCAGTTGTATCGACCAGACTACTGGATGTTGTTATATGCCATTCATTACTATACACTTATTATTCTTTCTAGTTTGTGTCCTCCTATTCCATCTTGGACCAAATTGCTTCACTAAATTATCTTCCCATCATCATGAAGGCCTTCCAAGTGAACTCTTCCAGTCTTTTGGATATCACTCGGCAACTGCACTGACCAACCTTTTGACATGTTGGGTTCAGCTTTTGGTATTCTGTGACCACATCATTCACTTTGCTCCATTCTCGTATTATTTCATTATAAACTCTCGCAATGATACTCCTAACATGGACCTTTCCATGGCCCTTTGGGTCATAGCAACTCATATTCTTCCCTCTTTATAGTAGCCTACATCTCACTTTTGTATAAGAGCACAGATTGGACAGTGTTGTTGAAGAATCTGGCATGTACAGTCTTGTCCAGCTTTGCTTCAACATATCCTTTATTGAGGTAAACACCTTCCACCCTACCCTTCTTCCCCTTGAAATGTCAGCATATATTCTCTGTGTGCCCCAAGTACATGTACACTTTTACCTCCTTGATTTCATTGCTTCCTGCTCCCTAATTTCATGTATTATATGTACCCTAATTTAAATCTTGATTTTTTTTTTTTTTCATATGTACATTTTAACTTTGACAAGAATTCATTGGTGAGTTCTCAGTTTGCTCATAGCATGATTCTTTTTGTCTTGTAGTGGGTTTGTTGATGGTAAATACATCGATGTTGCTGTGCCACTTCAGTGCCTTATCAAGAATTCTTCGTTATTAATTCCTGAAAAGAATAGCAAGGTAAGAATCAGGATTTTCACATTTGGGGAAACTGGAGTAAAAGGAGTTACACACACACACACACAAACGCATTGGGAATGGCATTCAGCTGTAGAAACCATGTCAAAGCAGATGACAGAGCTTGACTGGCTGAATTCTCTGGACTGACGGCTCTTGTCAAACTGTCCAACCCATGCCAGCATGGAAAACAGACATTAAATCATGATGATGAAGAAAGTTACACATCTCTCTTTGTTTCACGGGGGCCTAACTCTTTTACTCGTTTCAGTGTTTTGTCTGCGACCATGCTGGGGCACAATCTTTCAAAGGATTTGTGATTGATTATATTGATGCCTGTACTTGTCTGATCCTTATTTTATTTTTACGCTATTCAGCAGATGGCTAAGTCCTCCTTGATATAAAGGGACGTAACTGCATACCAGAAATATCTCGTATTTTCGTCAGTGCACTGATGCATGTGCACACACACACACACTGTTTAGAAATAGAAACAAGAGAAAGCGTACTCAATGCATGGGATTGAGTTCATTTATTTTACACAAGTTGATGAATCACTCTATCATTACTGAAAATGCTTCATATGCCATAGTGCAATAACTGAAACTAAAAAAAGAATAGCAGAACATATATATATATATATATATTCAGATTTGATCTTTATATTTCAGACTGGAATCTTAGGGTTCTATGATCCCTGTTTAGGAGAAGAAAAGAGTTTATATATCAGATATAAATTCCGAAATAAACTACACCATGTAACTTTAGGAGATTGTGAACCTCTGAAAATACCTCTAAAAAGTAAGTTCCAACTTTGCAAATGAAATATATTCTCTGTGTTATTATACTTTTAAAGATACAAGTACCAAGGATTATGTTGTTTTACTATTACTAATTAAATTATCCAGTTTATCAAATGGTTTAAGCTATTTTTTGATCAATTAGTTAACCCTTTGCCTGTCCAAAGCATTTTCATAAATTTCTCCTGAATAGTAATACATACTTGTTTTCAGAGTTAGTTATTGTTTCATACTTTTTGTCTAACATAAAGTTTTCCTTTAATAAGTCCAAAGTTGCTGTGTTAATTGAAAAGCAATTGGAAATGCATATCATATATAATGCATGGACGCCAGAGAAATGTATCCCATGTATCATGTGATATACAGGACAGGCAAATGGATAAGAAACCTGTGTCTGTACCAGTCAACGAGGGGTTTTGCATGCTAGAAATCGCAACCAAATCTCTCTTCCCTATCTTAACACTTTGCCTGTCTAAAGTATTTCTATAAGTTTGTCCTAAACATCCAAGCTTGTCTTCAGACTTCTGGTTAATCCTTGTTTCATATGTTCTGAGTTACATGAAGCTTTCATTTTGTAAGTCCCAAGTTGCTCTGGCAGTTGGAAAAAATTAGGAACACGTACTGTATATGATGCATGGACACCAGGGAAATAAGTCCTGTGTTATTACATATGATTCACAAGACAGGCAAAGGGTTATGCTATTTGTTTTAATCAAATGTAAGAGGTTATTGCACCAAACAGTTCAACAAATGAGAAACTCAAAACTTACAGCATTCTTAGGCAAGGTGCATCGTTTTTTTTTTTCTTGTTTCAGTTGACCTAACTAAAAGCCAGTTTGAATTCTATTTCCCAATGAGAAGCACCACCCAAAATATGCAAATATCAATTTTGTGACAATTCTCCCAGTAATGTTGGTCTGTTAAAAATCAAGTTAAATAATAAAATGTAAAATAGTAACTTCTGACATAGGTAAAACGCCACGAGTTAGCCAAAGTGGTGTGCAGTCTGTATATTATTGCTACTCATTTTATTAAGCCTGGGGATATGAACAAGCAAAGTAAAGAATTTGAATCTACAAAGTAACATTTTATAACTAACCATATTTCTGACCACAAAATGCAAGATTGGTCTTTAAATGTTATATAAATATATATCATCATCATCATCATCGTTTAACGTCCGCTTTCCATGCTAGCGTGGGTTGGACGATTTGACTGAGGACTGGTGAAACCGGATGGCAACACCAGGCTCCAGTCTAATTTGGCAGAGTTTCTACAGCTGGATGCCCTTCCTAACGCCAACCACTCAGAGAGTGTAGTGGGTGCTTTTACGTGTCACCCGCACAAAAACGGCCAGTCCAGGGGCACTGGCAACGATCTCGCTCGAAAATCCTACGGGAGCCAGTCAGGCGGTACTGGCAACGGCCACGCTCAAAATGGTGCATCTCATGTGCCACCCGCACAAGAACCAGTCCAGGGGCACTGGCAACGATCTTACTTGGCTTGCCGGGTCTTCTCACGCACAGCACATTTCCAAAGGTCTCGGTCAGTAGTCATCGCCTCGGTGAGGCCCAATGTACGAAGGTCTTGCCTCACCACCTCAGCCCAGGTCTTCCTGGGCCTACCTCTTCCACGGGTTCCCTCAACTGCTAGGGTGTGGCACTTTTTCACACACCTATCCTCTTGCACACCACAACTGATGCTTCTAATGTTCAGCTTTTCTCTCAAGATACTTACACTCTGACGGGTATATATATATATATATATATATATATATATATATATATATATATATCAATGATAATGATATGACAACAAAAGAATGAATGAAACCTCGATATTATGTAAATAGAGGAATTTATCTATAAATATAATATGTGACAATTAGTTGGTTGTCATAATAAAGCTCAGAGTTTCGGATGCCGGGGCTGAAGTCTTCTCCAGCATCTCATCAGTTATTAAGGCAACTGATGAGATGTCGGAGCAGACTTCAGCCCCAGCATCCGAAACTCTGAGATTTATTATGACAACCAACTAATTGTCACATATTATATATATATGACAAATTAAAAGCAGCACTAGTAATATAAACAGTATAGTTCGCATATGCACATTGTTTTGTTTGTTTGCCATATTTGCTGCAGGGTAGCACTTAGGAAAAACTCCCTATTAATGCTGGGTGTTAAAACATCTGAATGTCACACACACACACGTGACAAGCTTCTTTCAGTTTCCGTCTACCAAATCCACTCACAAGGCTTTGGTTGGCCCAAGGCTATAGGTGTCATACAGTGGGACTGAACCCAAAACCATGTTGTTTAGAAGCATGCTTCTTACCCCACAGCCACGCCTGTGCCTATTAAGAAGATTCTACATTCCCATTTCATGGATCAAACCCAGGCTGCCTGGTGAACACCAGATCACTGGTTTCCACCTGGGGTCCATATAAGATTTTGATCTTAAAGTTGATGTGCAATAAATTGGTTACATCTCTACAATACAGTAATCCATCAACTATCGCAGGTGTTACTTTCCAAAACCCCCTGCAATAGGTGAAAACCTGTAAAGCAGAAACAATACTGTATTTTTTTTTAATTTTTATAATTTATATATATTTATTTTATCATAAATGCAAAACAACACTATGGAGGAATCAACATAAGCTTATCCCTTTCGTTACTGTATTTCTGTTGAGATGCTCTTTGTTTCTTTCAATTACTTTTAAAATAACAAAGAATTTAGTAAAATAACTTAGTTATAATTAAGCTAGTGTTAGGAACATAAACTGTGACTAAGGTTTGTAGGAAGGTTTTAATTCAGAACTTATGAAAACAAGACATTTGTACTACAGAGCCAGAAGCGGTTTCAGCTGGGTTGGTATTGAAAGGGTTAAGAATTGTTTCTCTATTCTATATTTTAATCCTTTTGTTACCCTATTTCTGTTGAGATGCTCTGTGTTTCTTTCAATTACTTTAAATATAACAAAGAACTTAGTAAAATAACTTAGTTATCATTATGCTAGTGTTAGGAACATAAATTGTGACTAAGGTTTGGTGGAAGATTTGAATTCAGAACTTATGAAAACAAGTCATTTGTACTCAAAGTCAGGTTTCAACCGGTTTGGTAACGAAAGGGTTGAATAATAAACTGCAATAGGTGAACCGTGATATGGCGAGAGATTACTGTACGCAAAATATTTCAACAGTTTGTTTTGTCTTTATTCAATTCCTAATAATATTTAATTATAACAATATAATAGGGTTTTTTTAAGCACCAAATGACTAGGAGGGGTCCAACTGAGTAAATTAGGAATCAAAGAAGTCCATAAGATAAAAAAATGTTTGAGAAACACTGCACTTGACCGATAAAGCATTTTCTGTCAAATTTAGGTTTTAAATTTAATAATTTTTATTTTGTTATATTTTCAGAACACATTATCAAAGATAACGATGTTAATGGCAAAAGTGGGAAATCTTGACAGTAATGGCCCTCTAGAAAGAATGGATTGGTTGTTTTGTTTTTTTTATATATATATATTTTGGTTTTAGTAATGTTTTTTTTCCCTCTGTCTCCACTAAAACTGATCTCAAGTTTGGAAGTAGGGAACATCAACATTACTTTAGAACTTTAATAATGTTGCCGAGAAACAAAATATCTGACTTCTGCAACACCACCACCAACAACAACAATCAACAATCAACAGTATTCTGGAGTTGTTCACTTCACCTCGATCGTAGCCCAGAATCTTTTCCCACCCACCCACCCTTCTCACCTCTCTCCATTTTTTTTTTTTTTTTTTATTCTCTGAGATTGACTCAAAAAGAAAAGAATACCAATAACCAACCATATAATCCCCTGATAGTATCAACAGACAATCCTTAACAAAATGGATACTGCTGCTGCCCCTCCGTTTCTACTGCTGAGCTGGTGGCTGGTCAGTCACACTCTTGGTTTATTTTTCACTGCATAAAATAAACACAGTTTTCGGTCACTTAGTCGGTCACTTTACCAGCGCAGCCCCTACATAAGCCCTGGCAACCTTCCAGACCATTCCATTACCTCCTCCTCCACCTCACACTCCATAATTTAATCTTAGACAAAAAAAAAATAACAATAGACAGAAAAAAAAATGTAAAAAAAAAAGAAGCTGTGTTTGCTTCCAACAAATCCCTCCCTTGTTCCTGTAGGTTAATCCATGGAGACACTGAAATAAAAGACAATTTCATATTGAAATGTGCATGTGTGTATATATATACATATATATATTTGGAAGTGCAGTAGTTGATGTAGACGAGAATATGGGGGCAGACACTTGCAAAATGTCCATAATCTTTGGACAGGTGGGGGTGGATCTGAAAAAGTTATTTAAATAGGTTCAACATTGTTAGTTATTTATTATTATTATTATTATTATTGTGGTGAGCTGGCAGAATTGTTAGCATGCTGGATGAAATGCTTAGCAGCATTTTGTCCAGCTTTAGGTCCTGAGTTCAAATTCCACCATGGTTGATTTTGCTTTTCATCTTTTCGGGGTTGATGAAATAAGTCGCCGCCTTAACAAATAGTAATAATCCTTTCTGTTGTAGGCACAAAGCCCGTAATTTTGAGGGATGGTGTAAGTCAGTAACATTGACCCTGGTACTTCATCATCATCATCATCATCATCATTTAGCATCCGTTGTCCATGCTAGCACGGGCTGGTCACACCGTCCAACCCATACCAGCATGCAACAGACATTAAATGAAGTACCAGTCAAGTACTGGGGGGGTCAATGTTATCGACTTACACCCTCCCCCAAAATTTCAGGCCTAGTGCCTATAATACAAAGGATTATTATTATGATTATTAAGACACCGAGCTGGCAGACTCGTTAGCACACCAGGCAAAAATGCTTAGCAGTATATCTTCCAACTTTACGTTCTGAGTTCAAATTCTGCCAAAGCCGACTTTACTTTTCATCTTTTAGGGGTCAATAGAATAAGTACCAGTCACATACTGGGGTCAATGTAATTGACTACCCCCTTCCATCAAAATTGCTGGGCCTTGTGCCAAAAATTTGAAACCATTGTTATTATTATTATTATTATTATTATTATTATTATTATTATTATTATTATTATTATTATTATTATTATTATGGCAGCAAGCTGGCAGAATTGTTAGCACAATGGATGAAATGCTTAGTGGTATTTCACCCGTTGCTACGTGAGTTCAAATTCCACTCAGGTGAACTTTGCCTTTCATCCTTTTGGGGTCAATAAATTAAGTCCCAGTTGCATACTGAGGTCGATGTAATCGACTATGCCCCTCCCCCAAAGTTTTAGGCCTTGTACCTATAGTAGAAAGGATTATTATTATTATTACTTTATAGCTTATGTTTCATATCTTTTGGATGACCCCGAATGATCTTCCTAAAGAGCAGTGGTTGTCTTTTGCACTTTCTCCTAAGCAACCTGTGCTTTGAGCTTTTTTAAATAAAACTTCAGTTTTTTTCCTTCAGTAGATATAAAAAGCAATAGTCAAAATTTATATCGGATTACACAACAGTTTGAGGGAACAAATGTAGCTCGTTAAAACAAAGAAAAAAGATTTTAAATAATCATAAATAATTAAGAGTTGACCTGCCACAACTTAAACCTAACATTAACAACATTATAAATCTCACCAGTTATGGATGACGTATAAAGGTTATGGACACTACCTTTTCCTCTAGACTCAGTAAATAAAAGAAAACATTACACAATCTTCAATTCACTTTGAATATTTATTTATTTAACAGGATTTTTTTTAATTGAATCTATTTTCATCAATTTTCTGAAGTTGATGAAAGCAGATTTAATTAGCAAACACATTTGTTTATTTGGGGAACAAAATATGTGTGGACAACACCTACCTGAATGCGTTCTGATCTCCTTGTTTGTGCCCGACCAAATTCTTTGATAGTCATTCTACTTTCGCTACCAATTGTCAGTGCTGCCCACTGATGAAATTTCCCTTCTTCCTCGTGGAAACACACAACAAAAACCAAAAAATTATCAAAGTAGTTTGGCCCTGTTAATATTCTAACCCTTTTCTTTCCCTATTTTTAATGAAATACACAGCCCCCCCCCCCACCCCCACCTTCCTATGTTTTAATTAGCATTGAAAGCAATCAAGAATTTGGAAGGATTTGAATGAGCCAATGTTGAAGATATAACTTATCGAAATTTCTTACATAACATTGTGATAGGTTTTCATTTAAAATAGGAGGTTGTATATCTTAAAAAGGGGACTCTCTCAGGTGGGATGGTATCAAAAGGGCCAAAGCATTTTATTCTAGGTGCTTCCTTTGAAATAAAGTGTTTATGTTTTCCTTAAAGAACACTGCTTTTTTTTTTTAATAGAGTTATATATCTCTGTGTGTGTGTGTGTGACAAAATGTCAGATATAAGATACATATTATTTTTATCTGACGTAAAGTATATACTATTTTTAGAACTGAACCTTGTTGAAAACATCTGTATAAAACTAGAATCGTTAAAGCAATCTCCCCGAGACCAACTGTGTCTCATTGTTTTATCACCTGACAACTGTTACATATCTTTTCTTTCCCCTCAGAATCTCAAATATTTTTGTGGGGAAATAACCAGCAATAAGAATAATTTATTTTGGGGATAATCCCTGCAACTTGTCTTCTGGACAAAACAAAAACAAAAAATCTTTAAATGAAATATTGACTTCCTATTAATTATTTTCTATAACATCTGAAATGTTTCCATAAAGAATGGGTAGTAGGTTGGTAGAACTGATAAAAGAAGGGACTAAACACCTTGTGGTATTTCATTTCTCCCTGTATATTTTGAGTATTAATCTCATCAGGACTCATTTAAAGAAATACTAGCCAAGTATTAGAGTTGATAGATTTATTGAACTGTTTTCTCTTCCACATGTAGCCTTGTGCCTCACTTAGAAACCAGTATTTCGTTAAAGACATACTACCCTGTTAATTATTGTATTAATTGCAAGTGCAATTTAATAATTATTGTTTTTAAAAAATCAATTACTCTCAGAGATGGTTCAATATTCAGCTGATGTTTTATAGATTTTTTATTTTTATTTTGTTGCTAATATTTATGTCTTGAATAAATTATAATTTAATATTCATCTGTTATATCTCTGAAAAGGTCTCACAAATTTATACTAAATCTCTCTGCCAAAGATTGTGATCAAAACACAAATAAACAACTTATTAAATTGTCTTTTAAAACTCTATCTTAACCATTAGCTTCTGTTTGGCAGTTATCAACTAATTAGTATTATTACATTAGTTAATTGATATATTTCACCAGCTTCAATCAATTTGGTTTGTTATGCTATCAGAAATTTAATGAAACTTCTCTATGTATCTCAATTAGTGCTGTAGAATAATATGAATTTGTTATCCTTTGCATTTAGTTGCTTGACTCTGTTGGATGGTGAATTAAGGAAGGGCCATTTAACATCAGTTTTTGTTAATTATTAACCAGACACCATTATCAGTATTCCTTTTGCTTACACATCAAATAAAATATTTATTTTCTAAACTGTTTTCATACGTCTACTTTAGTCTCTGTGTGTGTGTTTAGTTCCATCTCAGTTACTTTATAATTTATCTTTATAGTGTTATAATCTCTCTTTTGCTGATAACCTATACTTAATTAATTTCAAATCAATCAAGATTTTTTTTTCCTCTTAGTTCAGTGGACATTTTTGGTATCTTTTGCAAGAATATTATTCTGATGAAGAAGATAAAACATAAAAAAATATGAAATCTTGAAACAGTTTTTTTTTTGTTATATTTCCTTTCTCAATTTTGATGATAGTTTCACACATACGTGTGTGTGTACATACATACATATGTATATATATTTTGTTTTTGTATTTGGTTTGCCAGATTCTGTATGTGAATTTGTGTGTTGAAGCATATTTTATTGTGTCTGGGGAGAGTCATTCTCTTTTAGTGCCTTATTATTTAACAAACCAGTTTGATTTCCACTCATTTATTTATTTTTTCTAAAATTTTCATTGCATCGTTGACTCTCAATTAACTAAATTAATAATACTAATTAGTTGATTCTGGCAAACAGACTAGAATCAATGACTATTGAAGAGGTTGCAAGACGCAATGAAAATTTTAGAAAAAATGAGTCGAAATCAAACCAGTGAGTGCATTAAGTAATAAGATGCTAAAAAGGAATGACTCTCCCCAGACACAAAATATATGTATGTACAAACCACCTTGGTAATGCTTGTCCATGCGGTGGAGTTCCACCCCATCAGCCTTCTTTCCCCACCTACATTTTATCTCCAACACCAACTGGTGCCATGTAAAAGCTCTTGGCATTAGGATGGGCATCCAGCTGTGGAACCATGCCAAAGCAAACAATGGTGCCTGGGACAGTCTCTGGCCCTGCAAGCTCCATGTCAAACCGTCCAACCCATGCCAGCATGGAACACTGATGTTATGATGGTGATGAGGATGATATAATACAACTCCCAGCTTGTTTTGAAAGAAATTTGGCTGATTCCTTGAGCAATTGATTTGATTTAGTTTCAGCTCATGAGCTGTGGCCATGCTAGTTTCTTTGTTCTCTCAAAAAAAATGACATCCTTGTTTATACAGAAAAAAAATAATTAATTTAAAAACAAAAAGTCTTTATGTAAAACACAGCATAATTCAAAATGCCTGAAATGTGTACTTCATAGATAAATCTACAGTTTATTTATTTGACCATCTTAGCTGTGAAAACTGTAGATGATAGGTAAACCTCATAGTATTCTCTTAACTTTTTGGTTACCTTATTTCTGTTGAAATACAATTTCTTTACATTATTTACATTTGACAGATATTTATCCTCATCTTGTTTGTTAACACGTTTTGGCTGAAATACCCTCCAGCCTTTATCAGGTGTCTTGGGGAAATTTCGAACCTAACGTATTTTTTTATGTTATTATTATTCAGGTCACTGCTTGGAATCGAACTTGGAATCTTGGGGTTAGTAGCCCATGTTCTTAACCACTACGCCATATTTATTTAATTAGGTTAATCTTGAAAATAATGAGGAATTTAATAAAATAACTTTGACATTATTATGCTGGTGCTTTGAACATCTGAAATTTTGACGGAAGGTTTAAATCATTCCAGCTTTTTTGTTACCATGTTTCTTTCTGGTGAAATCCACTTCCTTTGTTTCAATTAATTTTGAAAATAATGAATTTAGTAAAATAATTTTGTCATTTTTAAGCTGGTGTTTCAACATAAGCTAGTATAAACCAGCTTCACAACCACATGGTTCTGGGTTCAGTCCCATTGCATGGCACTTTGGGAAAAAGTCCTAGAGTTGATTTGTTCAACTAAAACCCTTCAAGGCAGTGCTCCAGCATGGCTTGCAGTCAAAAAGACTGAAACAAGTAAAAGAATAAAGTTTTGATAGAAGATTATAAATTAGATCACTTTGGAACTGAAAGTTTGTATCATGGAACCAGGGTCAGTCTTAGGTGGGTTGGGATCAAAATAATTAAGGTAAAAAAAAATATTAATATTTTTTAAAATTTATTTCATGATTCAGAAGTGAGTAAATATTTACAAAGTCAACTGGATTTGAAGTTTGATCTTTTGAATTTGCTATTTGGAATGTGATTGATTGGGATCACTAGTCTGTCATCATCGTCATCATTTAATGTCTGCTTTCCATGCTGGCATTGGTTGGATGATTTGACTTGCCAGTCCTCACTCAAACCGTCCAACTCATGCCAGCATGGAAAGCAGACGTTAAATGATGACGATGACGAGAGACCACTAATCCATAAATTTATGAAAGAAAAAGTTGTCTCAAAAATAAAGGACACCAAAAGGCCCCTGCTTTTGTCTCATCCCAGGTCAGCCTTTATTCGACAGAATTACGATCCAAGGAGTTGAACCCGTGTCCATCTCATCTCTATTTCATGTTGCAGCCAGAATATCAATATATGTGTGTGCGTCTCTTTTAGATAATAAAGCCTAGTTTAAGGAAGAATTGGCTGTTATTTCTAGAACATCAACTTTGTGAAGGCTCCTTTGTTGGTGATTGTAGTAAAGAGAGTACATAAGGCATTGGGTATATCATAATAGATGCAGGCATGGCTATGTGGTTAAGGAGTTTGCTTCCCAACCATGTGGTCTCGGGTTCAGTTCCTCTGAATGATCATTTTGGCACTTGTCCTCTGCTATAGCCCTTAGTTAGCCAAAGCTTTCATAATGGATTTGGTAGACTGAAACTGAAAGCAGCCCATTTTGTATGTATGCATGTGTGTGTATGTTTCCTCATCTTAATATGGCATGGTTGTCGTAAATGAGTTTCACTGTCATACAAGCAGGGTTGTTCATTTCCAATTTTCCATGAAAATGTCCATCCGTGGGGAAATATCAACTGGCTTGGAAACAGGTGATGGGTGGCAATAGGAAGCACATCCAGCCCTAAAAATCTGCCTTGATTTCTGATCCATACAAGCATAGAAAAATGAATGTAAAATGATGATGACAGTGCAATGCTAACATTTTGTTAGTCAATTGTTGTGGAAGGATTCTGACCACCCCTCAAGTGACTAAAAGGTGGACTGACTCATTGTTATAAAACAAAAAACTCTGAGCGATTAGCAGTTCAGTGTGAGCCTTTCATACAGAGCATTGAGTCTCGTGTAATAGTAATGTGTTTTGTATATACAATCTTTCCTTTTGCTTCATTATATTCTGTATCCAATACAAGGATACAAACCCAACAAATACCAGAACAAAAAATACTTCTCGGTTCCTTAAAATACAATTTCCTGGGCAGATTCCATGTCTACTTTAGGTTTTGAACCTTTGGCTGCAAGACTTAAATCTCTTGCCCACAGATATTCACAAATTGTAGTCAACACTAATTCAATAGAAGGCACTGATCCCCTTTCCTGAGTGGTGTCTGTTAAATTCTGAATCTTCAAAACTGGGATTTCCCAATTTTGTTCAAAATTCTCAATATCTCTTTGAGTGATTTCGCTCTCATCGAATTTATCAAATCTGGAAGGTGTCAAGGAATACATAAAATGTCAAGTTTTTAATATCACCAACAGTTAATGATGTATGAATGAAGCTTATTCTAGCTGTCATCAGCTGAGATAATCTCTCTTACTCTCTCTGCACAAGAATGTCAGTTTGTCACAATATAATGGAAAACCTCTTAGCCCCTTGTGGAGTATAGGGCCGATTTCCATGGCGTATGTGTTCTCTGCTAGCTGGATGGAACACCAGTCCATCGCAGCTTTTTTTTTTTTTACTCAAGAAAGAGTGAGAGAAAGCTGGGGCGAAAGAGTACAACAGGGGTTGCCACCACCCCCTGCCGGAGCCTCGTGGAGCTTTTAGGTGTTTTTGCTCAATAAACACACATAACGCCCAGTCTCGGAATCGAAACTGCGATCCTCCGACCGCGAGTCCGCTGCCCTAACCACTGGGCCATTGCGCCTCCACTGTCACAATATAAACTCGTAATATAATTGTCAATTACACAAGCCTCTATTCCTTAACCCTTTTAATATTAAGATTTCTGTCAAATCTAAAGCTGATTTATTTACATTGTTTTTAATTAATCATGTATCATTTCGTAGCTTTGAGTTTTCAATGATGTGATTGTATATATTTTTAGAATGACATTGTAGGGTAGGTGTGAGAAGCTGGATCTTGCTGGCTTGAACATAAAACAGGTAGAATAATATTTGGATTAGATATGGCCAGTTTAAATCAATATGCTGTTGATGTAACCCACTTCCCCTCCCCTCAAAAACTGGTGGCCCTGTGCCATAATTTGAAGCCAATATTATTAAAGGCTGTGAACTGGCAGGTCAAACTTAATAAATAGCGGCTTCCTCATTGGCTCAAGCTATGTGCTACACTTTACCATGGTACCTATTTATCAGTAAAAGGAGTGAACATTTGACAAGTGTTTTTACTGAAGAGCCAGTCACTTGCCTCTCTATTCATGTCACTCACTAATGATACTAATTCATTGAAAAGGATATTTGGTTCCAACAGCAATGCGGCAGATGTCATCACCAAGTTCTGTGAATCGACAGATCATCTGAGAGAGGTCATCAAAACTACTTTTGTCAACGAGTGAGAAGAGGAACATCACACAGTCGATGCCATCCTTGCAGGCCTGTAACAGATTAGCCACAAAAAGTGAAGCACTAAAATTATCTATAATAATAATAATAATGATAGTAATGAAATTCTGTTTGTCATAGCATGTGTTTGAGTGTTATGCCTTAACTTTGAAATGAATATCAAAAACATCTTTCAAATCTTTTAACATTATAGGTGCAGCAGTGGCTGTGTGGTAAGTCACTTGCTTAACAGCCACCTAGGTGCAGGAATAAGAAGCTTGCTTACCAATCACATGGTTCCAGGTTCAGTCCCACTGCGTGGCACCTTCGGCAAGTATCTTCTACTAAAGCCTCAGGTTGACCAAAGCCTTTTGAGAAGATTTGGTAAACGGAAACTGAAAGAAGCCCATCATTTACATATGCATTTATATGTGTGTCTGTGTTTGTCACCCCACCATCACTTGACAACCGATGCTGGTGTGTTTACTAAGTCCTAGGATTGATTTGTTCAACTAAAGGTGGTGCTCCAGCATGGCCACAGTCAAATGACTGAAACAAGTAAAAGAATAACAAACCTAGTTTGGGTGTTCTGCTTTAAACAACTTTACAGAACAAAACTGAAGACACAATTGAAACATTTATTAAAGGTTGTAAGGTGACGAGCGTGCCAGTTCCCATCAAACTGTCCAGCACGGAAAACAGATGTATGATGATGATATTTAAACACAAACAGAAGACGGCAACATAGCAGCCATTAAGGAGTGCAATAAAATACCTTGTGGGGCTAATAAAAATAAACTACCTTCACCCAACCAACCACAATCCTGGTTCCTCAGTCTCCATTCACTTCTACTCACTTCATACCTTGACAGTCCACCCTGACACCTCATCACCCCTATTTTTATTTTTTCCCAGCTCCAGCCCCAGTCACTCTCACCCTCTCTTAAAATGTGAGTAGTCATGTGACCGTAACCCCTCAGTACCAAGAAATCTGATATGTTCTGGGCCTCTTCTTTCTCATTTTAACCCCTCGTTTCCAGTAGAAAGCCTCCTCCCTCTCTACTGTAGCCCCACTCAGCTGAAGGCGATCTCAGTGTTGCAAGCTGCATGGTTACCTCATTAGTGTTGGTGACACATAAAAAGCCCCCACTGCACACTATAAAATGGTTGGTTTTAGGAAGGGCATGCCAAAGGAGACATTGGAAGCTGATGTAGTCCTTGGACCTGATGAATCCTTTCAAACTGTCTAACCCCTACCAGCATGGATCACAGACATTAAATGATGATGAAGACTGGAAAAATTGTTGGTGTGTCGGACAAGCTGCCTTGCAGTGTTTGTTTTATCTCTTTTTACGCCCCACAGCCCTTCCCACCCCTCTGACTAAGCAGTAAAAGAAATAGACTAAAAAATTTTTAAAGTAGAACTGACCGGAAGGATGTGGTCAAACTTCTTTGCTGCCATTTCTCCACTTTCCCAGAAATTTAGATTAAATAACACAACTTTGTTTAATTGGCGTATACGGGCGGGCCAGTAATTCCGGAACACTTCAATGCCTGTTTAATAATAATAATAATGCTGATAAAGATGATGATGATGACAACATAAGGAACTTTAACAGAGACAGACATTTTCAGTCTTAGCTACATTGTATCTGAACTCTTTAGATTACGATTGGAATGTAATCAGTAAAATGTAATGCTTATTAAAATAATAATAACAATAATAAACAAGTGTAAATAAATTCTTTATGGCATCACAAACGAATGTAATGATTTTTACCTGTTGTTTCGTAGTGGTTCTCTGGAATAGGATGTCCTGTAAGATTAGCTGCAGTAGCCGTTTTTCCAACTCCAGTTTTACCAACCAACAATATTTTATATTCAACTTCCTTGACAGAAACTGTCTTTGGCAGATTTGGCTGTTCCAGTAAACCTTTGTAAGAGACAATAGACAAAAACATATTCCACAGAGAATAATCCAATATTTTGGGGATTAATCATTTCATGACCATATTTCTGATGAGATACATTTATTAATCATCATCATCATCATTTATCGTTTGTGTTCCATACTGGCATGGGTTGGATGGTTTAACAGGATCCAATGGATCTAAGGACTACATTGTACTCTAGTGTCAGTTTTGGTAAGGATTCTATGGCTAGATGCCCTTCCTAATGTCAACCACTTTACAGCGTGGACTGGGTAGGTTTTTTTTTCCATCCCACTGGCACTGCTGAGGTCACCATACAGCTCACAAGGTTTCAAAACCCAAGAAGTGGGGGAGACAGTAGCTTTATACTAAGACAGTGGTTTTCAGCTGGGGTCCACACAAACAAAATAATAAATTGGGGATCCATTGTAGCATTTTAAGGGTCCTTGAAAGGTTTTAATCTAAGTGTATCTTTTGCAAGAAACCAGTTTTTTTTATCTCATTTTATATAGTTCAGCCTACACGAGTGAGTAAATAACAAAATAGGAATCTTGAAAGAAATATCTTTAGAATTAGTTTTTAAACATTGAATGGTTATAGGGGTCCACCAGAATAAAATTGTAATCAGAGGAGTCCATAGGTAAAAGATGGTTGAGAGCCAGTGTGCTAAGAAATGAGTGAAGTGGGTGGAGCAGAGCAGGTTCTTGTAGAGGAGCTAAATGGCTTCTCGCATTTGGCACAGAGAGAGAGAGAGAGAGAGAATGAATCCTCTCTTTACAGCTAATTCTGATTCATTCTCATTGTATATGTGTTTTAATTAATTCTGAAAGGATATTAAAAGCTGTTACAACCAAAATTCTTCAATTAAAAATCTGATATAATCCGCAAAAAACCAACACACCGGATCCCCTAAAAGATATCAAACCAAAGCCCCTAAGAGCCTGTGTATGAAACCCCCAAAAGGTGATGCACCCATCCCCTAAAAGGCTACTTACCAAAGACCTTCCGAGACCCATCAGCATGTTGTAGTGAGAATAATATTTCCAAACCAATCTTTGATTGGTACCATTTGAAATCAAGTAAAGACCCAGTCTTCAACATCTTCATTTATTAACAGAACTGTAATAGAAAAAGATGATTGGTTATTAATGAGAATAAAATAATTAAAATACATTTTCTAATTACAATGGAGGATGCTCGTTAGGAGAGATAGGAAAGAAACTGGGGTTGGATCATCGCTGAAAAGGTTAGAAATGACACAGAGGTTCAAATCTTCTTAGATGCTAGATTTAGTCCATTGTCCAGTTTAACACCATCGCCTGGTCTTTGAGCGTCTTTAGAGGAATCCATTCAGGTCAGCCTGGGAGTACAGAACAACAACAACCAAGCTACATATTTTATCAACTTTTGAGGGGTGAAAGATAAAAATTAATTTGGGAGAAATTTAAACTCTGAACATGGACATGTATCATCATCCTCATTTTATGTCCATGTTGACAAAGACTAAGATGATTCAACAGGATCCAATTAATCAGAAGACCATGTCTCACTCACATCTCAGCTTTGACTATTTCTACAGCTGAATGCCTTTCCTAACACTAGCCACTGTACAATATAATGGATGAATTTTCTTCATGGCATCAACACTACAGAGGTTACCTAGCCCCCAGCAACACTAGAGTCCTCACACCTCTGCATTGTCTCTACTTGATACACCAACCGTTTATGGCATATTGGCAGCTATTTTTGTGAACATCAGCACTAATGAAGCCACATATATATCATGCAGATTAAAACGTGTCAGTAAGATGTGTGAGGGAAAGTATAAACTGATTAAATCTAAGTTTTTATGTGAATGATAATTGATCTAAGAGGGTGGAGTGGCATGAAAGGAAAAACAGCTCATCAGAATTTCTATGCAAAGGTTAACATAACATATTCACTTAATCAAAACTTCAGTTACATGATGGCCAAGGAAGTTTTTTTTTTTATTTTTATTTTACAAACTGGCTGAGTTCCTTTTGAATGTTGGGACTCATGGAGGCAAAGTGGTTGAGTTCCTTTCAATTGTTGGACTTCACGGAGACAATGGCCGAGACCTTTGGCATTATGTTGTGCTTGAGAAGAAGACCCATCAAGTCGAGCAAAATCGAAGTCATGGCAGATACCAGCATCACATAAATGGCACCTGTGACAATGGCATGTAAAAGCACCCATTACACTCACAAAGTGGTTGGTATTAGGCAGAGTATCCAGCTGTAGAAACCCATGCCAAATCAGACTGGGGTCTGGTGTAGCCTTCCAGCTTACCAGCCCTGGTCAAGCCGTCCAACCCATGCCAGCATGGACAACAGACGTTAAATGATGATGATGATGTTACAGCCATGTTGTTTGTCATACAGAATATTTGGGATAGCAATTAAGAATTATTTGTTGTCATGTTCTGGTTATTGTTAAATTTCTGCGATTTTTCCTTTTCTTTTCTAATTAGTTCTTGCGTAACACCACAAACATGAACAATGGTAACGCACAGGAAAATAATTCTTCAACAAAAAAAGGAAAGAATACAAAAGAAAAAACAACAACTAAAATACAAGTTATAAATCTTAATTAAACCTGCCAAATAGCCCTTATGACAAACAAGCTGATTCAAGCAAAACGTAAACACTTCTGCAGGTGTCAAACTAACACCAGCTACAATGTGAGAGAGAAAGTGAAAGTAGTACGTTATAGTCAAAAGATCACCCAACGATGGCACTATGTGGTCGCTCAATCTGCTAGAAATAGCAACCAAATCTCACCTTACCGCCTTAAATATGGAAAGGACACGTTGCATAATAATGTGGTCCTAAAAGTAGCTCTAAGACGACGTGGTCATGGTTGATATGACTTTGATCTCAAATGTGCTCAATGAGGACTGACGCCCACTGAACCCCGCCACTAGAGATTTACGAAACTAAATTTAGATAAAAAATTATGTCGAACTATGTCAGTCAGCCATTGTTTAGTAATCAGAAAATGACTGGGAAATTAAAACGATTGTAAGAAAAACGAAAACAATATTGTAAGAAAATATATATACATATATATAATTACAGCATTACATGAGCATAACAAGAAATTTAAAATGTCTATTTTTTTAAAGATCAGAACAGTGAACGAATAACTGGAAAACATAAGATGTAGAATTTAAAGATTCCTCACAGAAAAAGCACCTTCGGTAACTATGACACCGGTTGATAGAACAGTGGTAGTTATCTGCTCTTGCGAAAACACTCGATAGGTGTCAGTTTAACTTAGTGAACTGAATAAAATAAAATAAAATAAAAACTGGAAACTGAAACAGGAAACAAATTTCGTTTCAGTGAGAGAAACTCTCATTGCATGAAATCTTCAAAGAGAAGCACAAAATCAATTTTCCTGATGTTTTAGTTCCAAAGAGTTTCCAGATTACCGAATCTTCCGAACAAGGAATGGGCTACTTTGGCTAATACATTCTAAATTAAGCAAATATTAAATTTACTTACATAATTAAACGAAATACTCGTACCTGTACATTAGTGTAGATAATAAGAGGTTCCGGACTAATGGTGTCCAGAAAGACCGTGTTGCACCTGCACACGCACACACACATATATGAGTAAAGACCTCTTTCGGTCATAAATGGCCATGGGATTGTACCTAGAAAGTTCTCCGAGGAGGCACAAGCCCAGGCAAGGTTGTTTTATGGAAGACCAGCAGTCGCCCATGCATACCAGCCTCCCCTCTCCACGCCACTGATGTTATCCAAGGGAAAGGCAAAGGGTCCGATACAGCTTGGCACCAGTGACGTCGCAACTCATTTCTACAGTTGAGTGAACTGGAGCAACGTGAAATAAAGTGTCTTGCTCAAGAACACAACACAGCCCGGTCAGGGATTCGAACGCACCACCCTATGATTGGGAGCCCGACGTTTTAACCACTCAGCCATGCGCGCACGCACGCACACACACACACACACATATATATTGATTTCTTGGTTTAAAGTGGAAGTGGGGTATATAGCTGAGTACTATTATGTAAAACAGTCTATGAGATGAACGAGACTGGTTCGTCTTTGATCAGAGATCTGTTCCATGAAGGATAAACAACAGATTTCTTCGTTAAGACCTAAGAATCAGTTAAATAGTTTTCACACAAGGTCCACTAGTTTTAAACACTTCACAGAGACAAATGTTTCGTTTTCCAATTTCTAAGTCGCACTGAATAACCCTGAAAAACTTTAAATAAATAAATAAGTTCACTTCCAAACTACGTGATAGTGGTTTCAGTCCCACTGCTCAGCACCTTGAGCAAAGTGTATCCTACTATAGCCTTAGGCCGACAAATACTTGTGAGAGGAAAGAAGCCCATCGTGTCTGTGTGTCCGTCCGCACCACTGTTTGACAATCAAGGCTGGTTTGTTTGCGTCCTTGTAACTTAACGGTTCGGCAAGAGATCGGTAGAATGAGCACCAGGCTTTAAAAAATAAGCTCTAGGGTCGATTTGTTCGAGTAAACCCCTTCAAGGCGGTGCCCCAGCATGGCCACAGTCCACTGACTGAAACACGTAAAAGATAAAATGATAAAAGAAATAAAGAAAAAGCACAACAAATAAATAAATATATAAATTGATGTTTTTCACTTTTTCTTTCTCCTTCCTCTTTATTTTTAGAGTTTTCTTCGGTTTTGGATTTGGATTTTAATGTGATTTTGCAGTATATATATATATATATATAAATATAAATATATATATAAATATATATATATATATATATATATATATATATATATATATATATATATATATATATATATATATATATATATATATATGTGTGTGTGTGTGTGTGTGTGTGTGTATACATATGTGTTACGTGTGTAATTATTATTCACAATGAAAATAAATAGATTTCAAGGGAAGTAACTCAGTTTACTCTTTAGGAAGGTAAGAGTTTTGTCCCTTCGGTCGACAAATATTTAGTTCTTCGTTTGGCCGCTAGAGGAAAGGAGATGTCATCCATGGCGATCTTTGTTGCTTTGTGAAATTCCTCCTCGTCATGTCTCGGTCTTGTATTTCTTTTCTCTTCCAGCGAGGAGCATTCAAATGGCATCAGACGTCAACCAAAAACAACGGTGGTAAGCTCTGTTAAATTTTAAATTGTATTGTTACCTTTTTGTTTCTGTGCATAGTCATTTTTTTATTGTAAGCTGAAGGTCATTCCGTCTTAGGACATCGATGTGGTTAGGATTGTATTGAAACTGTCGCAGTTGGCTGGTCATATATAAACTTGGTGGACACAGAAATATCGTTGTGAGAGATGGCTAACAAACTTTGGCATTCTTTCGTTGCCCAAATTTTCCAAAGAAATCATCAGTGTGGAATCCCAGGACCGGATACTGGATTTTGGATGCTGGGTTTAACATGGAAGCAATAAAGCACATGGAATCTAATCTCTACGAAATGAATTCCATTATATACTTGTTCCATCTTGGAACATGTATAATGCCTGACATGTGGGCTGCTATCACAGAACCATTTTGTCGGTGTTTTAAATGGTTTCCTTCTGTCTACAAACATAGTAGCAGGAACTTGGAGAAACTGCCAGTTCCGGGCTTTGTACTGTTGATAAATCAGACTCGTCTTTTTAAGAGTTACGTGCTGTGTTTCTTGTTTCTTGTAGATTCACTACTAAAATAGATTGAACACACTCTTTCGTAATGTCCCCATAAGCTTGCTAGAATCCAGTACGCAGAGCTTTCAACAGGCAGCACTTTGCATTTGGAAGTTCTTTGCAAAAAAAATCTACATTTAAAATATTTTGAAGTTGTCAAATCTTATATGTAAACTACGATCTCCAGTACAAAATGGAAAGTACTACGCAGAAACGACATAACTGCATTCACCAAATCTATAATAAATTATCATTTTACATAAATAACAACTTAGATTGATTTAAACTGAGTCAATAACCGTTTTATGATGTGTTTTATTGGCATGACACAACACACTTAGAATTTTTGAGAACATTCGCAGATTCTACGTGTGTAGATCAAACAATACTTTATAAGCCAATCAAGGAACTTGTAATTACTAAGGCTAATTAAACTGACTTAACTGTCGTTTCATAGTATATTATAAACAATAAACACAATATTTTAGAACGGACCACAAAGTGTTGCCACCATATACGTATTTGCTTTAGTTGAAAGTATGTTATGTTTAAAGAAGGGAGCAGCCATTATGGCTACCACTGAGGGCAAACTAAACCCTTTCTATGCACTGTATCAAAGAGGGAACCAGAAAGATAGTCCAAATATTTCTACAAGGTTATACACCTCCATTGGCACTTCCAGGTCCTTTAACTCTAGCAATTTAGACCAGCCATATCCATATTCTGTTTTATGTTCAAACCGGCCAGATCTGACGTCTCACACCAACCCTACAATGTTATTCTAAAACAATCACATCGTCATAATCTCAAAGCTACGAGATAATGCAAGATTAATTTAAACAATGTGAATAAATAAGCATTAGATTTAATTGCTAAAGGGATAAAGGGCCAGTACTGTGTCCAGAAATCTCTCCAGTTACAAGTACCTGTTCTCGATGGTTAATCCACATTCTTCTGTACGGCACATAAGGCTGGTTTCCTGGTTTTCTTGGCATATATATTCTTTCCAGGACAGGGTGCCAGTCTGTCACAGGGTTACTCATTTTTACCAAGTAGACTGGAGCAACATGAAACTAAGTGTTTGTCTCAAGAACATAACACATTGCTTGGTCTAAGGATCAAAACCACAATCTTATGATCATAAGTCCAGCACCTTAACTGCTCATCCATGCACCTTTTGATGGTAATGTAGAATTAAGTGTTGTGGACTATTGCTGATAAAGTCCCTGCTTTGGATATGAACTCCTGATCTCTGAATAAGTAGTCTGATACCTTATCCACTCAGTTCACCTCTGTCTTGGTAGAAGTAAAGTTATTAGAAGTTTGTAGGTCAGTCAGGGAAATTTCTACGTTTTGCTGAATATGCTCACTTCATTTAAATCTTTATTGTTAACATCAACCCACCTGAGACCATCCTCTTTCTCAAATACACTTTTCATGTTTTCAAATAATCTAAATCAGTGGTTCTCAACTTTTTCAACATCCATTTTTTTATGGGGCCACACAAAATCAACCGGGATTTTTTAGTGGGTTGCACTAAAAATACCTGGATTTTTTTAGGGCGCTGCACCAAAAAATCCACGATTTTTTGCGGAGGCTGCATCAAAAACACCTGACTTTTTGGGGGGGGTGGGAGGAGACAAAAAAAAAAACTTGGATTTTTTTTAAGGGGCTGCCTATAAGGGATGTCTTATATAAGGTACAATAACAACAATGGCCCTTTATTAAAAGTTCACCGATTCATAGACAACATATTAAATATATAGTATATAACCAAAAAAGATATTAAATATTCTGTGTAGGTATGTGTGTATATGTATATATATATATATATACACACAACAAAATATTTTTTTGTACCATACATCACCTGTAAGTAGTTTCTCTTGTTTTTCTTTGCAGCTCTGATGTTTATTCCTGCTGCTGGTCTAAGAGATTTCCCTCATCCACCAGATTATAGCAGTAAGTGAGATTATCTGTCTGTCTGTCCATCTTTTAATTTGTTTGTTCATTCGTTTTACATGCTTGCATGGGTTCGCCTAATCTGTTATTGGGGCATTGGACTACAACTGGATGCCTTTCCTGTCACTTACCCCTGCCTGGGTTCAGTCCCTTTGTTACTTCTGTAGCATTGATTACCTGTTATGTCATTGTGCACTCACAGCGATTAACTAACTCAGAAGGAGTACAATTGTGCTTCTTAGTCTCTTTCAACCATAGACACATTGTCTTATCACTGTAAATGAGTACCACTGTCATACAAGCAGTGTTGTTCCTTTGCAATGTTCTGTGAGAACATGTCTGGTCATGGGAAAATATTGCCTAGCTTGGAAACACGTAAGGGTTGGTGACAGGAAAGGCATCCATCCGTAGGAAAAACTGCCTCAACAAATTCCATCTGACACAGCAAAGACGGCAATGTGAATGTTAAAATGATGGTGAATGTGTGTGTGTGTACTTACATATACTTTTCCATTCTTCCTGAGCGTCAAACCAATACACCTGTTTGTTGTTCCCTCACTTGTCTTCATCTTTTGTTTTCTGTAAATTTGAACTATATATATATACATACACAAAATGAAATAAAGCAGGTGACACGTAAAAGCACCCACTACACTCTCTGAGTGGTTGGCGTTAGGAAGGGCATCCAGCTGTAGAAACTCTGCCAAATTAGATTGGAGCCTGGTGTTGCCATCCAGTTTCACCAGTCCTCAGTCAAATCGTCCAACCCATGCTAGCATGGAAAGCGGACGTTAAACGATGATGATGATGATATATTGTTGTTATGATAGTAAATTAGCCACTGTTGAAGCCGTATTGTAACATTTTGTAACAAGGTATTGTAAGGTTTTAAGACGTATCAGAGAATCCCAAATCAAGATGTGTGTTATTCATAATAAACATGTATGTTGTTGCTATTATTGCAGACATTATATTACCGGAAAGAAGAAGATTAAAGACGGTAGAAAAGGTCCCTCAGATGCCATCGAACCAACGTCCACCAAAGATGCCAAGACGCAACTATTTAATGAGAGGACCAGAATTGGTTCATAATAAACTCCAGTACTGCGACTTCGGCATTCAGGTAAGCTTTTGTTTTATTTCAAACTTCTTGTATTTATTCATTTGTTTATTTATTTATCTATAGTTATTGTCATTAGCAAAATATAATGCGGATCTTTTTCTCTTAGTCTTCTTTAAAAAAAAAGAAATCCATAAATTATTCCATGTTAAAGTTGTCGTATTTCTGTAATTTCAACCAATCACTGACGTCCATTCAGCCGATATACATTAAATGCCGACTACATAAACAAACGATTCTGAAACAATTAACCCTAACCCTAACCCTACGGTTAGGGTTAGGGTTAAAGCAAATTTAAAATGAAAAAAGCAAATAAAACGAAGGTATGGAGATTAAATACGCTTTACATCGCTTAATCAGCCAAAGGAGTAAATGTAAACAACTGAATACTTGTCAGTGATTGGTTGAAATTATCGAAATAAGGCAATTTTTTACAAGAAATAAATTCGAATACAAAAATATTTTTCTGTTCTATAACACAAAATAGATAAGTATACGAAGTTTGAAAGTCTTTCCGTACCAAAAACACTACGTAAAACATTAATGAAAAATGTGGCCCCCGTTTTAAAAAAGATCCTATAATGCTTAAGTATAAATATTCATTTTTCTAGCTATATTCCTGCTTTAAATATATTTAAGCTGAATATAATACATAAAAAATTAATTGGTGGCAGAAGCAATAATAATACCAAAAGGTAATATTTATCCGCACTTAAAAGAGAGTGTTGTGATAGAACACAGAATACTGCAATAGTTAGCATGAGAGAACTTCTAATATGGAATTGGAGTGCACAAAAGCACTTGTGTGTTTAATGCTGGTGAAAAATAATCGGGTGTAGCAGATGATTATCTCCTAGCAGCAATATAAACACAAGTGCATACAAAAGGTTCTCTCATGTTAACTATTGCAGTATACTGTAGTGGTTAAGAGCATGGGCTACTAACCCCAAGATTCTGAGTTCGATTCCAGGCAGTGACCTGAATAATAATAATAACATCGAAAAATACCTTAGGAATGAGAGCCCAAGTTCGAAATTTCCCCAAGACACTTGATGAAGGCTGGAGGGTATATCAGCCGAAGCATTGTGTTAACAACAAACAAGATGAGGACAAATATCCATCAAATGTAAATAATGTAAATACATGATTAATTTAAGACAGTGTGAATAAATAAGCATTGGATTTAAGTAAGTAATGTGAATACTAAAGGGTTATACATATATATGTATCCCTTTAGCATTTAAACCCATCATATTCAGGGTCCAAATATTCTACTTCTTTAATGTTCAAACCAGCCAGATCTGGCCTCTTACACCTACCCTGCAATGTCATTCTAATAATAATAATCACATCATCAAAATCTCAAAGCTATGAGATAATGCAGGATTAATTCAAACCAATGGGAATAAATCAGGATTACATTTGACAGTAATCTGAATGCTAAAGGTTTAAGATTTCAATAATGAACTATTTAGATATAAATAAATTACCCCTACCTACCCTTTTTTTTTTTTTTCTTTCTGTTGAGGATGTATTTTTAATTGCTTTCTGTTGTGTCCAGGCATTGACTGGTGGCCGAATGAAATGGGGTCATTACGAAGTGTTGCGACTGGGCATTCTCCGGAAATTTGATGAAAGTCGAATGTTTGCTGTGTGGCGGATTGATCCTCCATGGAAACCAATGACCAAAAAGGGACAGGGCCATCGTATGGGGGGTGGCAAGGGCTCGATATCCCATTACGTTTGCCCGGTGCGTACCGGGCGTATCATCATCGAAGTTGGTGGCAAGTGCGAGTTTTCAGACGTCAAAGGCTTTCTGTCCAATTTGGCACATCTGATGCCATTCCCAGCCAGAGCCGTTTCCAAACAAATGTTGGAAGAAGAAAGACAACAAGAAATCGAAAAAGAAGAAAGAAATGTGAATCCTTTTAGTTTCGAATATTGTGTGAAAAATAACATTTATGGTTGTCAAGCAAATCTATCCAAATACACAATGTTGTGGTATGGAAAATACAGGTGATTTGTTGCTATAAAAAGTTTAGAAACATTAATTACAATTTTCAATTGTTGTTGTTTTTCTTATTTGTTTTATTTAATGAATATTTTGCTATAATTTGTTTGGGTTGTGTATTTCATTGGTTGTTTTTAAATCGCAGAGGAATCTGCTGTGTTACATATATCATCATCATCATCATCATTTAATGTCCCAGGAACTAGTAAGGCTGGGAACCACCTCAGGCTCCGTTATCTACTTTGATGTGGTCTCTACAGATGGATGCCCTTCTTAACACTTTCCAACCACTTTACGAAGTGTGCTGAGTGCTTTTTACAAGGCACCCACACCAACAGGGTCACTGAGTAACTTGCAAGACAAAGTCCCCCCCCCCCACCTCGTCAATTGGGAGGAGGGAGACTTAGTGAGGGGTTTGGTGGCTTTGTGCCAGTTGATGGGAGCTTAGGGGTGTGGAGGGAAAGGGATAGGTGTCCAGCTGTGGAGTTGATACATGACTATACATAGACATGTGTTCTTTTATTCTTTTACTTGCTTGTTATTCGACTGTGGCCATGCTGGAGCACAACCTTTAGTTGAACAAATCAACCCCAGGACTTATTCTTTGTAAACCTAGTGCTTATTCTATCAGTCCCTTTTGCCAAACCAGTAAGTTACGGGAACGTAAACACACCATCAGTTGTCAAGCGATGATGGTGGTGAGGGCAAGCACAGACACACAAACACACACACACACACACATATATATATATATATATATATATATATATATACAACAGGCTTCTTTCAGTTTCCGTTTACCAAATCCACTCTCAAGGCTTTGGTCAGCCCGAGGCTACAGCAGAAGACACTTGCTCAAGGTGCCACACAGTGAGACTGAACCTGGAGCCATGTGGTTGGAAAGCAAGCTTCTTACCACGCAGATGTATATATATTGAAGGGTATAATTAATAAACGTTCTAATTGGTCAAAATTAACTTTATAACACTCTCATATTATCACATCATTGATCGTAAATATATATTATGAACATGAGAGAATTCAGTGGTAAAATGGAGTGTTATAAAGTTACTTTTTACCAATTAGGGTGTTTATTCATTATACCCTTCAATTTTCTTTTTGTCTGAGCCTTACCTGAGCACTTCCACCTGCAGTCCTATTTTTATTTTTCGGTTTAACGAAATTATAAAATTACCTTCATATATATATATATATATATATATATATATATAAATCAAAATTGCTGACATGGCTGATGACAGTACCTCCTGATTGGCACTTGTGCTAGTGGAACGTTAAAAGCACCATCCAAGCGTGATCGTTGCCAGCATCGCCTTACTGGCACATGTGCCAGTGGAATGTGAAAAACAACATTTGAGTGTAGTCGTTGCCAGTGCCGCCGGACTGGCTCCTGTGCAGGTGGTACGTAAAAAAAAAACCTTTGGGGTGTGGTCATTGCCAGTACCGGCATGACTGGCCCTCGTGCTGGTGGCACGTAAAAGCACCCACTACACTCTCAGAATGGTTGGCATTAGGAAGGGCATCCAGCTGTAGAAATCTTGCCAGATCAGATTGGAGCTTGGTGCAGCCTTCTGGTTTACCAGCCCTTGGTCAAACCGTCCAACCCATGCCAGCATGGAAAGCGGATGTTAAACGATGATGGTGATGATATAAATATATATGCACCTTCTTTCAATGTTATATTCAGTACTACCGGATATGTCGATAGAGTTTTAACCAACACTTTATATAAACAAGTGTATATACTCTGTTTCAGAATGAATCTACAGGTATTTAAGAAACACTACATGTATGGATAGATAGACATATACTCTTTGTTTCAATACTGTTTACTGTAATATAGGATAGATTTATAGATTTATAATCCAACCTGAATGTACAGACAGTTGTAAACACCTTGTTTCAATTCTGTAAATATTTAGCCAACATTCTACAGGTAGATGTGAATACTTTGTATGTACAATACCTTTGTGGAATGATAAAGCACAGCTTATAAACCCACATTCGTCAGTCATTCTTCAATTCCTGGTTTTCTTAATAATCACCAGACTATAGAGTGTGGAACTCTGTCAAAGACTGTCTCCAGACAGACGTAAGAGAGGCTCACTCTTGTCTAGGAACTTCTGCTGTTGCTTCACTATGAAGAGAGCATCAGTAGTACTCCAGTCTGGAACAAACTGTGTCTCATCTAAGTGGATTCTCTCCCTAATCGAGATGGTGCTAAGACTTTTTCTGTTACTTCCCTTACTCGGTCCATCAGTTTCATATTTCTGTAGCTGAGTCTTTCTTAGCATCTCTTTTCACATTGTTAAAGGTTGATGACTTATTCTGCTCTACCAGCTCCTTGTATAACCTTCATTGATTTGTATGAGTGACATGTTTGAACCTTGTCCCACCAGATAATTTCAGTATTTCAAATACTATACTTGAGGGGCCAGCAGCATTCCCCAACATTGTACCCTTAATAGTCACGTCTAGAGCTGGTCCTTCTGTTGGTCACACTTCAAATAGATCCACTTCCTTCCCCACACTTTCCACATAAAACAATCTCTTTTTATAACATGTCCAGGCCTCTTGGATGATAGCATAGTTTCCCTCACCGAGGATAGGTTTGCTATTATCATTCTTTCTTCCAGCATCTTGGTTCACTCTCATCCACTGCTTGGCAGTCCAGAATACCTCACACTTCTTATTTCTTTATTGCCCACAAGGGGCTAAATATAGAGGGGACAAACAAGGACAGACAAACGAATCAAGTCGATTACATCGACCTCAGTGCGTAACTGGTACTTAATTTATTGACCCCGAAAGGATGAAAGGCAAAGTCGACCTCGGTGGAATTTGAACTCAGAACGTAACGGCAGACGAAATACCGCTAAGCATTTCGCCCAGCGTGCTAACATTTCTGCCAGCTCACCGCTTCTGATTCTTCTGCTGCTAGACATTGGTAAATTCTTCACTATGTACACTTCTCATCTAGCAATATAGTATTCCTCTCTGTTGCCTTCCCAGGCCTGTCTTTTAGTTTTTGTGGGTTTGTCCATTTTAGTATTCCACCACTGTCCATCTCACTGGTGCACTGCTTCTACAAAAGATCTTGTTAGTAGCTTTCAGGAGATTATCTTGTGGAAGCTTCTAGTTGTCCTCAAAATTACAGGTCTCTGCTTCCTCCTTTTCATTAAAACTCATCATCTCAAAGTGGAGGACAGAAAGTGTTGTAACCTTTAGCATTTAAACCAGCCATATCCGACCAAAATATTCTACCTGTTTTATGTTCAAACTGGTCAGATCCAGCCTCTTACACCTACCCTACAATATCATACTAAAAGTATACAATCACACAATCAAAATCTCAAAGCTATGAGATAATGCAGGATTTATTGAAAACAATGTGAATAAATAAGCTTTACATTTTAATATCATCGTCATCATCATTTAACGTCCGGTGTCCATGCTGGCATGGGTTGGACAATTTGACCAGGGCTGGCAAGCCGGAAGGCTGCACCAGACTCCAGTGTGATTTAGCGCAGTTTTCTATGGCTGAATGCCCTTTCTAATGCCAACCACTCTGAGAATGTAAGGGGTGCCATTTGCATGACACCGGTATCTGCCATGACTGTGATTTTGCTCAGCTTGATGGGTCTTCTTCTCAAGCACGACATAATGCTAAAGGTCTTGGTCATTTCTTCTATGTGGCCCAACACTCGAAAGGAACTCAGCCACTGGTTTTGGTACTCTTCGTGTCATGACTCTTAACACAAGTCATCTTGTTGACATCTACCTCATTATAAGCCTATGGTCGTATTAACAAGCTAATTAAATATTCATTATAATTATATGTAGTTTTCCAATGCTCCCTACTCTAAATGTCAATGCTAACTTAAATCTTATTGTTTTTCATGTGGATGATGTTGGCGTTAATCTCTGACCAATTCTATTTTCCTCTTGTTGACCAACTTGTAAACTCACCTAAGTCTTTCATCTGTTATTGTATGAAGTATGAGGAAGTTTATACTCCATTGATGAGGTCAGAATAAAGCAGAAACAAAATGTTTTCAATATTTGATGATATAATTAGAAAAATAGTAGCCATTGATTTTTTTTTGTTTTTTACCCCCATAATTCTAGATAGCTTTTTCTCATTATTCTCTCCATATTCATTATCAGTATGTTTTTTTCCCTCTTCCATGGTTTGAATAGGTTTTCAAATGTTGTACAACATCTCACCAATTGTTGTCATTTCCTTCTTGAGGTCAAACTTCCACCTGTGTTTTTGTCTTCGAATGCCTTCCACTTCTTCACCCAATGGTCATCCTCCAGACCGACTCGGTCTTCTCCCTTGCATCTCACATCATATTTCCTCTTCAACCACTTTTTTTACATCAGCTCATTTGTCTGCCATCGTCATTCACGTACACCGTTGCTTCTCAACCAGCATCCACATAAGATTTTGCTTTTAGAATCTAAGTGCAATAAATTCCGTATACGTCTACAATACACAAAATATTTAAATCTTTTTTTTTACAATTCTTTGTTTAATTGTAAAAATAAGGTTTTTTTTAAAATATACATTGAATGGTTTATGAGGGTCCAGTAACATAAATTAGGGTCATTAGGTTTAAAAAATGGATGGTTGAGAACCACTGATATACAATAATAGTAGATAGACGTCCAGCAAAGCTTGCTTGCCTCCTATCCTCCCCAGCCTTCATATTTTCAAGCTCCACCATACAATCTGGGAGTAAGTTTCTTTTTGTTCCCTCTGACATTTATCTGCCCCCATCTTTCTCTGCTCATTGCTTTTGGAACATATTCTTTTCTACTCTAGCCACAAGGGCCCCAATTTTTTTTTGGGGGGGGGGGGCCTCGATTAGATCGACCTCAGTACACAACTGGTATTTAATTTATCAATCCCGAAAAGGATGACAGGCAAAGTCGACCTCGGTGGAATTTGAACTCAGAATGTAATGGCAGACAAAATACTGATAGGTATTTTGTCCAGTGTGCTAATGTCTCTGCCAGCTCGCCACCTTTTTTGGAACATATTCTCCAGATATTAAGTAATTTAGGGAACAGAAACCACCGACTCCTTCCACAGTCCACTGCCTATACAGTGATCCCTTGACTATCGCAGGTGTTACATTCCAAAACCTTCTGTGACAAGTGAAAATCCATAAAGTAGAAATAGTGCTGTGCTCTTCTACTTGTTTCAGTCATTTTGACAGCGGCCATGCTGGATCACTGCTCTTAGTCAAACAAATCGACCCCAGGACTTACTATTTTGTAAGCCTAGTACTTATTGTATCGGTCTCTTTTGCTGAACCACCAAGTTACGGGGACGTAAGTACAAAGTGGTGGTGGAGGATAAACACAGACACACAAATACATATATACATACAACGGGCTTCTTTCAGTTTCCGTCTACCAAATCCACTCACCAGGCTTTGGTCAGCTCGAGGCTATAGTAGAAGACACTTGCCCAAGGTATCATGCAGTGGGACTGAACGCGGAACCATGTGGTTGGGAAGCAAACTTCTTACCACACAGCTGTGCCTGTGTATTTTTTTTTTTTTTTATTTCTATAATTTGTATAAATTTTATTATAAATGCAAAGCAACACCACGGAGGAATTGGCGTAATCTTAAATAATAAGCTATGATATGGCAAGGGATTACTATGTTGGTATCCTTGGGCACCCTTCTCTCTCTTCTCTGCCACCTAAATATCCTCATTTCTGGCCTACCTCCAAGAAAACCTTCCAAACCACTTGCCCTTGACCACCCTCTCCAGACTCATCACTCACATCATCTGTTCATAACATTCCCTAGTGTGTGGGTTAGCTCTGTCACTTAACACACGACCTACCTGTTCTTTTAATAATAGAAGTCCTTGTAGGCCATTTAGTTTTGTAAAATGCAAGACCGCTTCATCAAAGCAGGTGGTACAAATAAGGCAATCCGCACACTCTGGAAAGTGGCTGGCCTTAAGAGCACCCAGCCATAGAAACCTCGGAGTACCGGTCTTCCTAAACTGTCCAACCCATGCCAACATGGAAAAGTGGACTGTAATGATGATACTGTTTCTCTGCATTTGCTCTATTCCCCGTCCTTTCCTGTCAGCCTGGTCGTGATTCCTCTGCATCTCTTTTAGATCCACAATTCACACCAAGTAACCAGCACTTTTCCTATATATCAAGGCATTGTCACTATGAGAACGTATCCACTCCTATACAGATGTTCTCATGAAAACCTGTCAAAGGCCTTCTCCAGGTCGGTAAATGCTGTGTGTAGTGGTTTGTATTCTAAGAATATCATTTCTACAGTTGTTTGCTTTATTAACAAGGCCTCAATGGTGGCACAGCCCCCAACATGCAACTGGTACTTAATTTATCGACCCTGAAAGGATGAAAAGCAAGGTCGACCTCGACGGAATTTGAACTCAGAACATAAAGACGGATGAAATACTGCCAGCTTGCTACAATATCAGTTTGTCCCTGGCATCGCTTGACAACTGGTGTTGGTTTGTTCACATCCCTGTAACCTAACAGTTCAAGAGGCTGATGGAGTAAGTATCAAACTTTAAAGAAAACAGACTAAACCCTTCAAAGTATTGCCCCAGCATGGCCTCAGTTAATTGGCTGAAAGAAATCAATGAAGACCAAAACTGCAAATGTCTATGCCCCTGGATGCATTTCAAAATATTTCAGAATAATTTGAACTGTGCAGGGATACAAATGGTCATTTCTGCTGTTGAAACTTCAAACAGGTGTCACTAATCCCTGAGAGCCGTGATTCCCCAACATGGGGCATGGTAATATTTTGTACACCATAAGGAGGCAATTCGAGAATGAGTTATTGAAAAAAAAATTCTTTACACCCCTTCTATGGACAATTTTATCAAATTTGACACTTTAGAGACAACAGATCATTTTCATCTTGCTCACACATTCATTAGATTTGATGTCTCTAAAGTGGAAAAATAGATTATTTCCTTTGATTCAGTGGTATGTGAAAATATGTAGGCAAAAATACAAATTATGGGTGAAAAACTCGAATCTTGTGAATTTTCTGAAGTCTTCCCCCACCCCGTTGATTTCCACGCATTTTTTTTTTTTTCATATTTGTTTCCTACACATTTTGTTTACGTCTGTTGCACTATTTTTTTTTTTAATTTTGTTCCCGGGTAATATTGTAAACATTGAATAACACAAATTAAATATCACAAGGGGGCATAGCCAAAAATCGGTTGAGAGTCTGAAATTAAATGTTTTAAAGAATTTTAATTGCATTTCATTGAAACAAAACTGGAACTTAACAGAAACGGTTTTTGTTTTATGTCTTTTTTTCATGTAGGGGTCCTTTCTGTCACTGATCCTTACTTTGTCCTTCCAAGATGGTCCCTTGGAAGGGGGGGGTCCCCCACCCCTCCCCAACAGAGCTATAACATGTATTGTATCAAATGGCACCATCCGAAAATGTAAAGTCACACAGATACACAACAGGCTTCTGTACAGTTTCCATTTCTCCATCTCACAAGGCATTGGTCTGCTACACGATTATACAGCTAAACTTGCATCTATTTGTTTAGGGATTAGTCAGAGGAGAAAGGGCCTAAAGGGGCTAGCAATGCCCAGGACTGTTGCAGGGTCTTTGAGAATGGTGGTGCAAAAGAAAGGACCTTTTGGGTCTGAGGTGAGAGGTGTTATCAGACTGGAGAAGAGGTCCGGATGTATGCAACAAAGCAAGACCTTGCTAAAGCACACACACACATGCCCGCCAGAGATACAGGTCACTTTCAGGGCTTCAGTACAGTTTTTGTCAACCCAAAAAGACTTGGTTTGTTTGAGGTGAAACAGCCCGAAGTGCTGAGCAGCAGTGGAACTGAACCCAGAACCATGTGATTATGAAACAAATTTGTTCACCACAGATAAGTTAACAAGACAAATACAAAAAAAAAAAAAAAAAAAAAAATCCAATAAGATGTTAGACACAAAAACAAAACAAAAACAATAAGAATTTCCTCAATATTTTTATGTTTCAGTTTTCTAAACTGGTATGGATGGAACTGTGTATGTGTATTATTATTTATATATATATATTTATGTAGTCTTTTGTATGTTTATCAATGCCTGGTAAAGTTTATGATTGTGCAAATAGCAATGAATGTATGTTGACATGCATGCGAGTCCTGTCAATAAGTTTCTCACTGTCCTGTAGTGTTTTTGCTGCCAGGGTTTGCTGTGTTTAAAGCGATTGGCAATAAACTCAGACAAGACTTAGGAAACATTCGATAGAATAAAAATAATGATAACAAAAAAAAAAAGAGAAAAAAAAAACATTCAGAAACTAAAAGACAAGGTGCCAGAAACAAGAGAGATTATTTCTAAGACTTTTGAAAAGATGCTGTTTAGACACAGAGAGCAGCAAAAAAAATATCCTGAGACAAAAGCTTAACTATTTACATCAGTGGTTCTCAACCAGGGTCCACATGACCCTTGTGGGGGTCCATATAAGATTCTGTTGCTAAAATTTAGGCACAATAAACTGGTTATACTTCTGTCATACACAAAGTATTTTAACAATATTTTCCCCTACAAATTCCTAATATTATTTAATTCTATAAACATTCTAGGATGTTGTTTTTAAAGCATTGAATGGCTGTGGAGTTCCATTAGAGCAAGATAGGAATGAAGGAGGGGGGGGGGGGTGACCATAGGTTAAAAAATTGGCTGAGAACCACTGATACACAGTGAAAAAGAAGCTGGAAGAATTGGTGAATGGGAAAACAAATAAAATTAAACGCTTTGATATATTTTTGAAAAGTATCTTCCTTTTATTGACTGTTTGTTTGTAAATGTCCCCCTTTTTAATAAAAAAAAAAAAACAAACAAACAGGAAAAAAAAACCTTTGGTTTGTTGTTTGGGGTAGATTTTTTTTCTTTTTTTTTTTCAAGAAAATACTTCAGACAATTGTGATATTTCTTGAATCCTAAAATGATAATCTCTCTTGAAAGTGTCTAAGTCCACCATGGAGAATATTATTTCAAGGATTGGTAATGGCTAGCAGCAAGAATTATGGGATTTTCCTTTTTTTTTTTTTTTTTTTTCCAGTTTAGAATTTATGTACAACTGTTACTAAAACTAGATTCTCTTAGGTGAATGAGTTTTTTTTTTTTTAGTGTTTTTTTTGAATTTCACATTTTAACCCCCATTTTTTGGTTTTTTTCATATTTTTCCACTTTTTAATAAAGTAATAAAATGTATTAATGCTAGAACGGTGTTCTAAATCCAATAATCCATGGGTGTTGAAGAAAAAAACAAAATAAAAATAAAAGAACAAAAAAAAACTTAAATTTTAACAAAAACAGGCTTCAAGAAAAATGTTATATTTATAGAAAGCAGCCACTAAATGGTAATGTTGGAGTTGTTCTTCTCTTTGACTTTGGTCTTTCTTCAGTTCTTCAATTCACTTCCTCAGATTTCCAATGCTACATTTTCTTCTCAATGCTTTTATATTTATTATAATTATTTTTATAATTTTTTTGTTTTGTTCTTTGGAATTCAACACAAATTTCTGGGCAAAGAGACAAATAAATAAAGTGATTATTATTAATATTATTATATTCGCATATAAGCTATTTTCTCGTCAGGATGGTGCTGCTTAATGTGAGGTTCAACTTCAAAACTATCCAAAGGAACATTGTCGGGGCAATAAGGACATTTGTAGATCTGAGAATGTCTGAAGCTGTGATGGGTTTTCAATGCTGCCCGATATGTGGTCTTGAAGTTGCATTTGTCACACTTGTAGATCTCCTTGCTGTATCGATCTTCAGACGTGTGTACAGCCTTGCTCAACGAGTGGGCAGTAGGAAACTCCGAAGTCTGTATAGGGGGGCCAATGGGAACAGGGCTGGGGTATGCATTTGGTGAAGATGAAAGATAGGAGCTCAGCTGAGAGGATGATGGACTCAAGTTAAACACTTTGAATGCGTCTGGAGGTATGTCATCAGGGTCTGAGGTACCCGTCGAGGATAAGTCCAAAGGAAGTACCCCCTGTGCTGCCTGCAGGGAGACGGGCACCACCTGGTCGTTATGAAGAGAGGCAGTATCAGTTGTCAAGTACATCTCTTGTTCTTTTTCTTTTTTAATCACTTTGATGCCAAAAGTTGGAGGTGGGGTGAGGTCTGAGGATGCATGGTCTGCTGCTGAACGCGCTGCTAACTCCGACAAGTGCTGGCTGGCTGTCCGAGACGGACTACTTATTGGCCGTTTCAATCCCTTTAAGCCCAACGATACGGATTTAGAAATGGTAATGGGCTCAGAAACGCTCGTTTCTGAATCCTCTTCTACAACTGTATCCATTGGGCCGTCTTCTTCTACACTTTCACAGTCCATATCTAAAGTTCCGTCCCCAGAGGGGTCTGTGCTGCTGTTGTTCTCTGACAGAGGTAGTAGTTTCGGTGTGCGTTCTGGATGATCGATAACAATAGGAGGGTTGCCCTGGTTCTCCTGGTGTGCAGCATTAGCAACTATCATCATTGGTTGGACAGTACCTGAAGGAGTTGTCGATGACGATGACGAAGACGCAATTGCTCGGGCTTGTAACATGTTCCGCAGTAAAATAGTCTGAGAGCGAGGCGGTCGACCCCGACTCCGGCCTCGAGCGCTCAACGGCCCTAATGATGATGTCGACACAGAAGTCGGTGTCTTCAGGTCGGAATCTTTCAAAATAACCACGTCGTCGTCGTCTTTCCGAGCTATTTTGGGTTCAGGCGGCTTAGGTGGACTAGGAGCAGGAGATGGAGGTAGGACTGGCTCGACCATAAGGCCACCAGATGAGGTGTTGCGGTTAGGCTTGCCATCACAGATAAATGCAAACACCACTTCACTACTGACGTCTCTGTCGTGGCAGTTGGCTATGTGTTCGCGGGCTGGTTTAGAGGTACTGGAATTAAATTCAGTGCAGTACGGACAGTGGTAGGACAATTTTTTATCGTGCACACGGTTGGAATGCAAGAAAAGAGAGATTCCATCAGGATACTCTTGGCTACACACTCTACATTTATAATGGGACAATTTGCCGACAAGCTTCTCTTTGTAGCGGGTCTGTTGATTCTTTTCAATGTTAGCTATGTACTTGGTGATGTAGACTGGGTCAAGGAAGAATGAAAGAGGCACACCTCCATCACATTCGGGATGAGCGATACCAATATGTTTATAGATGTCGGCCTCCTTCTCCCCCTTGAATGTACAGTAGGGACAGGTGTACATGCAGAAAGCAGAATGAGAATTGATAATGTGGTCCTGCATCTGACTGAGGAATTTTGCTTCACAACCACATTTCTTGCACATGTAAATGGAACGGCCAATAAGAGGATCGTCGTCACCGGGGTACTTGCACTTGCGGTTCGAACTGGAGCTGGCATATTTTAAAGACATTGTTTTGGCATTCAACAAAACGGGAACAGCAAAACCTTCAGGAGGTATAATACAGTTATTGTTTGTACCGGTTCCTGGACGCCGAGTTGGACCAGAAATGCGGCCGCTATGAAGACTTACAACATTCACTATTTTCAGGCCCATATCTGTCCCAGAACTGTTCGCTGGTCCACTGCAAGAGAAAAATCAGACTGTTTATTCCTTTGATTAAGAAAAGTAATTAATTTAATAGCATCAACTGTCGTCTATTTTCAAATAACATTTCAAAGAACCAGAAATATCAAAGTCGGAGCGTAAATAAAAATAGTGATTTTAGTTTAAATGAATTTATATATTCTTAAATCACAAATTAATAAAATTGAGATGCTGTGTCACAAAGCATATATCATCATCGTTTAACGTCCACTTTCCATGCTAGCATGGGTTGGACAATTTGACTGAGGACTGGTGGACCAGGAGGCGACACCAGGCTCCAATCTGATTTGGCAGAGTTTCTACAGCTGGATGACCTTCAAAATAACCATAGTTATAAAAAAAAGGATTATACATTCATTGCTATATAACATAGAATATGGTGTCTATACACACACAGGTTTCTTATTAGCACATCTAGAATACCACTTGGCTTAAACTCTTAAGAGTTACCAATTCCACAGACTGGTGGCTAATGTACAGTCTAAGCTCAGGATGGAGGTGTATCTGCCTATAAAGGATCGTTCTGCTAAAATGAAACACTTATTATCATAAATCAACTCCCAACTCTCACAACATGTTTATTCGAATGTTTCACTTTAAACAACCTTCACTACAGAACAAAATCAAGGACACAAGGGAAATCTTTCACATTAAGGTGACAGAGACTTAAAAATTGAGAAACATTCACAAAACGTGTGGAATTTCCATGAATTCCTGCTTGGATATGTTATGGGGGGGGGGTAATTAATTCGTTTAAGGAAGCAGAGATAGAACTCAGTTCACTGAGGGAAAATACTACACATACATACATGTCAATATATGCAATTTCTCCCAAACTAGTATTAATGTGTGTGTGTGTGTATATATATATATATATATATATATATACACACATACGAGGGTGAGTCAAAAAAGTAATGCCATTTTGTTTAGGACAGGTATAATTACCAACACAGGAACATGTATCATACATCAAAATGAAGCTGGTCCTCTGTGGATCACATCCCTACTTCTCGGCATAGTCACCGTTTCTCTCAATAGCAATGTTCCACCTTCAAATGAGAGCATGTATCCCTGCCCCGTAAAATTCTGTTGACTGTTCTTTGAGCCACTTCTCCACTACAGTTTTCACTTCCTCATCACTGGAATAATGTTTGCCTCTCAAACCCTCTTTCATGGGGCCGAAGAGATGATAGTCCAGTGACGAGGAAGTGAAAACTGTAGTGAAGAAGTGGCTCAAAGAACAGTCAACAGAATTTTACGGGGCAAGGATACATGCTCTCATTCGAAGGTGGAACATTGCTATTGAGAGAAACGGTGACTATGTTGAGGAGTAAGGATGTGATCCACAGAGGACCAGCTTCATTTTGATGTATGATACATGTTCCTGTGTTGGTAATTATACCTGTCCTAAACAAAATGGCATTACTTTTTGACTCACCCTCATATATATATATATATATATATATATATATATATTTTCACTCATTTCAATCATTTGACTGTGGCCATGCTGGAGCACCGCCTATAATCGAACAAAACCCCCGGACTTATTCTTTGTAAGCCTCGTACTTATTCTATCGGTCTCTTTTGTCAAACCGCTAAGTTACGGGGGTGTAAACACCAACATCAGCTGTCAAGCAATGGTGGGGGGACAAACACAGACACACAAATACATACATATATATACAACAGGCTTCTTTTAGTTTCCATCTCACAAGGCTTTGGTCGGCCCGAGGCTAGAGTAGAAGACACTTGCTCAAGGTGCCATGCAGTGGGACTGAACCTTTCTGTGCTAGTACGTGATATGTGATTTATTAACAGTCCAAATCAGTTGTCATTTGAATGACTCATGTTTTTAGATGTCTTAAATGTGTCAGTTTTGTCCCAATTTCAACAGTTTGATCACACATCCTCCTCCTAACACTCAACTCTTTATGATGTACTTGGGTTGTAGTCTATCATGGCATTAGCACTAGGGACATCACTAGACCCTGTCTATGCTGTGTTCATCAATTCACCGACCACATAACAAGGTGTACCACAAATATGTCTTTGATCAGGGTCCAGCAAGAAACCTTATTCGTATCAATGGTACAATAAAATTGTTGGGGACAGGAAGAGCATCCAGTTGTAAACTCCCTTCCCCATGGAATGAATAAAGAAGGCACAGTCCCTGCAAGGGAGGAAACTTGTCCAGGAGAAAAGTAACTGATTAGAAACTGAGATGAGGTAAAAAAAAAGGGGGGGGGGGCTCTTTAATCCTGCTGTAGTCAACCTTCCTAGAGCCAGAATGAAGTCCGAATGCATACAATCCAAGCTGTAAAGTGGTTGGCCATAAAAGAAAAATCAGGACATTCATTTTGGCACAAGGCCAGCAATTCTGAGGGTGAAGGAAGTTGATTACATTAATCTTAACCCCAGTACTTAAGTTGTACTTTATTTTTATCTCACTTGAAAGGATGATAACAAAGTTGATCTTGGTGAAATTGGAGCTCAACACATAAAACAGCTGAAAGAAATGCCATGAAGCCTTTTGTTTGATGAACTTTCTGTTGACTCACTGTCCTCAAGAACACAGTAACGAGATCAGATTTTCTGTTGGTGTGTCAGATGACAACATGACTGGAGACATTGTGGAACCAGCCAAAGCCATGCAAACATGAAAGAACACAGGCAAGAGGATGATGATAGCTTCAAGTACATCAATTTGAAGTTAACCACACTTATAGCATTAACACAAATAGAGAAAAAAAAATGGCTTTGTGTGTTGAAAGGATTTCTTATTTATGGAGATTAAACACTAAAAATTTGGAAATATACAAATTGAATAGCAACATCATTCTTAATTAATAAACAGAAAGATCTGTAATGAAAATTTTATCCAATTTCCATATGTAAATGGATCGACTGAATTAACATTTTAGTGACTGAGTATTCCACAGAAACATTTCTGTTGTGTTTATATACACTGTCTTTGTTTCAATTCATTTAGAATTACATCCCACTCTTTTGGTTACCCCATCTCAAAGTATATCTTCCATTCCTTAGAATCATCATCCCTACTTACACTATTTCTACCTATCACCTCTTTCTTGTGCCTTCAGCCACTGCTCTCCACCCACCCCGACATTCTGCTAGACTCCATTCTTAACACCTCTCTCGTCCGATTTCTTTCTTGTAACAATCATCTCATGTCTCACATACTATATATATATATACTCCTATATCTCGCCCTTTCATGTCACCCTGCATCTCCCCCCCCCCCGCTCCACCACCAACAACCTTCCACTCTATCTTTCATCCGGAGTAACTTCTACCCCTCTTACCCCCATACTGACTTCCAATCAACTCCAATTCCACCCTTGTTCCTCATTCCCTATATTCTCCTGTACCCCCACCTCTATACATCTGTTACTCCCTCCACTCACATCCTTATGAAAGCACCCCCCCACTCTCTCATCCCCTCCCACGACCCACATCATCTCCTATGCTCATGTTCTTATTCCTTGAGGGTTTGCTCTAACACCCCAATCACTACCTTTCTTCTATTTCCTTCAGCCATGTTATCTCCTCTACAACAAAAGACACCTATGCTTGTCTCTTTATCTTACTTTATTTAACCTTTCCACACCTGGCATGAGGCTACCCCCCACTCCTCTCTCAAATAACAGCGGGAGGCTTTTCTTTCTTTCTTTCTCTCTTGCAAAATCACACAGCAACCTCATTAGAGCATTCGGCTATAGAAACCATGCCAAAGCAGGCATTGGAGCGTGATGTGGCCTTACAGCTCACTAGCTCCGATCAAACCATCCAACCCATGCCAGCACGGAAAACGAATGTTAAACGATGGTGATGGTAATGATGAACTATCATTATTAAGTTGGTGTTTAGAACATAAACAAGAAATTTAAATGGAAGATTTTTAATTTATTCTCAGAGAACCAGAGACATCCTTGGGCAGAATCAGCACAACACAAGTGTGCGACACACAGCTACAATCCATCTGATGGCTTTTTATCCAATTTTATTGAAGGTTGGGGTTGACTTGAGGCTAAAGTAAATGACACTCCTTTGCCATTAAACTGGAGACTTCATGATCACAAAATGAACTCAGCCAAAATACCACCGTTCAGCCATCACTTCCCTCCTTGACCTAACAGAATGCCCAGGATATGACAGCATCAGAACGAGAGAACTGGGGTGATGTGAAATGAAATATCTTGCTCAAGGACACAATGCAAAGGCTGGTCCAGGGATTGAACTCCTCACAACCCTATGATCAAGAATCAAACACTCAACCCACTCAGACAAAGTCCTTCACAGTAAAATCATACAAGACAAATTACACGATCATGGGACCGACCAGACTATCAGATGTTGTTATACATCACTGGTCACAATGCACTTCACGTTGTTCTAGCTTTCGAATGGATGCCACCATTCCCCTTTGATCAAAAGGTTATTCCGTCATAGGGTGACCTATTTACAGCTGAGTGGACTGCAGCAACATGAATTGAAGTGTTTTGCTTGAAAACACAACACACTGCCCTGTCCAGGAATCGAACCCATAATCCAGCAACCGTGAGTGCAACACCCTAACCACTTGGCCATGTACCTTCACACAAGACAAATATTCTAATTAACTTTAAAAAAAAATAATAACAGGTGATCATTAGTACGCATAACAAAGAAGGCATAATTAATACATACCTTGTTTTTCCTTGCATATACATACCACCCCTGCCGTATGCAGTGTTGCGGTAACGATTGAAGCGATTGCTTGCAGGATCCACAGGAGTCTGCGGTTCTTCGCTGTCTGTGAAATCAGGTAGCTTCCGGCATTTTATAGTTTTTCCCGGGTGAACAGTATTATAATGACTAAGAAGATTGGCCTTTGACGTTAAGACAAGTCCATCGCACAGTGTACATGTGTAGTGCACTGCTCCTGGATGTTGACCAGTAACATGCTGCTGTATTATCTCGCGCTGATCAGTGGAAAATTTGCAGTATGTACATTGGAACCGATCAGGCACCTCGACAACATCCTTTTGGTTGCCTTGCTTCCCACCTGGGCTGTTTCCATTGACAACAACTGAGATAAAGACAGGGTTAGATTTTGAATTCTTTTCATCGGTTGAACTAGCATCACCGGAAGCTGATTTAGTCGTGTTGCTGCCGCCGCCGCCACCACCACCACCGCTGCTGGCGGTGCTGGTGCTTGTCACGTTTTGTTTGCTATCGTCGTCATCAGAAACGTTTTCCCGAATCTCAAGATAATGCTCCTTCTCATTAATTTCAGTGGTTTTCTCAATTTTCTGTGGAAGATATTTGTGACTGGACTGATGGTGGATGGCAGCTGTGCCAAAAGTGGTGAAATCAGTGCTGCAATGACCACATCGGAACACTTTCTGGGTGATATGTGCATAAATATGTTCTGTCATCAAGTCTTTTTCCTGACATGAATATTGGCAATGAACACAGCTGTAACTTGGGGGGGTGGCTCCAGTCTTCTTTTCGGAATTAATTAGGAGTTTGGAAACGGTCACAGTTCGATTTTCATTGCCTTCTGTCCACTGTTTCGAATAAGATGTCCGTTTGAAGCCTTTGTTGGTGTTATTCGATTCATTCTGACTGGAGATAAAGCTGAGAAAACTGCCTTCGTAGCTGTCCTGCTCAACACTAGGCGGATTGTTTGCTTGAGAATTGTAGTCAATAACCTTAATGCGTTTGACAAGAGGAAAATCTTTAGAGAGCTCGGAAACATCAATGTCGAGTTCTTTAAAGAAATCCGTTAAACCAACTTTACACGGTCGGCAACGCTTGATCATTTCCCTGACTAAGCCTCGTTTCCTTGACACACCTTGCCTGTAGATAGTTGCCGAAGTTCCACCGTCCTGACAGTAGATGTTAGCTGAGGGGCTGCCATCTGGACGATAAATCGTAGCAGACGTGTTACCATCCACATGATAGATTTTGGCCGAAGTACTGCCGTCTGGACGGTAAATAGTTCGTGAAGGAGAAGAACCATCCATACTTGAATCTGGGGTGGAATCATCAGAATGCTCTTTGTCAAGTGAGAAACTCCCAAAACCTTTCTTGCCACTTAAAGACAAGTCTCTCTGTTTGATATACGATGGTGTCGGACGCCATTTCGAGCCACGAATGAAACCTTTCCTAAGCAACATGCGCCGCAGTGCACTAATCTCTTTAGCAAACTTTATCTTTTCCTCTTCTTTCTCTCGGTCTTCGTCATTCATATCATCCAAGTTGATAGGAAGTCCATTCTCATCCAGATCAACTGCAGGAATGCTGCTCTCATCATAAATACCATATTCTCGATGCATGACATTCTTATCAAGAGTCTCACTGGTTTTCTTCAGCTTCATGCCTTCTCCCAGAAGCCCTATCTTCTCAAAAAACGATTGTTTGCTCTCAGAATCTGATTGGACATCAGGTGACGTACTGCGGTGGCCCATAGCAGATTCATTGGCTTCAGTTTCATTATTGTCCGACTGTGTGGTTGCATTATCGTCTAAAAGAGCAGATGGACTAATGCCATCTTTTTGGCGAGATAAATTTGAATTTGGTTTGGAATCCAGCTGAGATTTTACTTCGTCTGTTGATGCCATAGACCTTGAACCATCATCCCCCTCATCAGCCAAGAGGTTTTTACTTGAAGATTCACTTTTACAAGTGGAAACTTCTTCTTTCAAATCGTCTGAAGTCATGTCTTCCTCATTCGCGCTGTCATCAACTTCTTGTTTCACAGTCACAACATTTTCACTCTTCTTCTTAACACCTGTTTTAGCATCAACATCACTTTTTTCCTCAACATCACTTTTTTCCTCAACATCACTTTTTTCCTCAACATCACCTTTTTCTTCGACATCGCTCTTTTCTTCGACATCGCTCTTTTCTTCGACATCGCTCTTTTCCTCGACATCGCTCTTTTCCTCGACATCGCTCTTTTCATCATCAACATCGTTCTTTATTACGTCAGCTTCACTCTTTACATCAGCATCACTCTTTTCATCGCCGGTGCCCTTTTCTTCAACATCACTCTTTTCTTCAACATCACTCTTTTCTTCAATGTCGCTCTTTTCTAGAGAAGAGCTGTCTCCCTCGGAGACATCTGTTGGCTGAGGAATCGAGCTGGACATGGTGAGATGATGTTTTAAACCAAAACAACAAACTGAGCTGATAGGAAATTTAAAAAAAAAAAGAAACAGAAGAATTCTTATAAATACATAAAAACTTGTGTCTGGTGGCACATTGCAAATATTGTTAATGAACCATTAGGTATGTTTATTTGCTTCACATAATTATTGTTGCGGGTGGTGGTGGTCGTCTCTGGCTTGCTGCTATATGGAAGACCAGACTTAAATGAAAATCTGAATTCAGAGTTTTATCTTATCTTAAAGGGAAGCCAACAAAAATAGTTTAAAATCAGAAGCCATAGAACAATTTGGGGCAAGTTGCCAAAGAATAAGGAATCACGTTACATGGAGAAATTCTGTGTTTGGAAAATCAGGCAGATCTGATTGATGAATTGTCCTCTTGTTGGGTAGATTAGTTCTTTTTAAGGAATGTCCATTACAAACTCTGGTTCAAGATTAGCTGCAGTTTTCACCTGGAAATCACATGCTGCAGGATGTTCTAGAAGGAAAAAGAAAAAAAAGAACCAACAATCAGAATAAAAGAAATAAAAAAATCGAACAGATTATAAGGGAAAAATACAAAATGTTTATATATCATCATCATTTAATATCTATTAATAAATGTATGTTTGCATGGGTCAGATTTTCTAATGGTCAGATCTTCCTGCCATCAACCTTTACCTGTTTCCAATCAAGGCAAATATTTCCCCTATGACCACAAGTTTTACACACAACACTGTTTACAACTATCACAATGCCAAAATACACACACACTCAAACAAGGGCTTCTTTCAGTTTCTGCCTACTAAATCCAATCACAATGCTTTGGTCAGCCTGTGGCCATAGAACAAGACACCTGCCCAAGGTGTCACACAATGAGATTGAACCTAAAAACCACATGGATGGACAGTGTATATACATCGCTGGTCACAATGCACTTTGATTCGTTTTAACTTTCAAACAACGCCACCTGGCGGCTAGGCAAGCAGGCCAACATTCACCCTGATCGGAAAGCTAGTCCGTCCAGGGTGACCCATTTACAGCTGAGTGGACTGGAACAATGTGAAATGAAGTGATCTGTTCAAGGACACAACATGCAGCTAGTCTGGGAATTGAACCCACAATCTAGTGACCATGAGTGCAACATCCTTAGCCACTAAACCACATGCCTTTAGTCAGCCCGAGGCTATAGTAGAAGACACTTGCCCATGGTGCCACGCAGTGGGACTGAACCTGGAACCATGTAGTTGGTAAGCAAGCTACTTACCACACAGCCACTCTTGTGCGCATATATGTATGTATGTATGTATATATATATATATATATATATATATATATATATATATATATATATATATATATATATATATATATATATATATATATATACACACACACACACACATGCATTAAAGAAAAAACAAAATCTGTTATGTTGTCACCTCTGGTCTCAATTAACTGCAAATAATTTCAGGCAATAAAAACAGACATCCAACGAGGTTAGAAACGTTTTTCCTTTGTTAAACCAACAAATCTCAGCCAGCATCAAGATTATTAAAATTTTAACAATCAAAAGAAATTAAAATCAAAATTATGTGCAGGTGAAAACCTGCAAGTCTGGTGTTTTATGCCTACCTGTATCTGAAACCATTACTTAGAATTACGGGATTGGCTCCATAGTGACAATCTGGTGCCCAAATACCCAGGTGGCTATGTTTATACAACACAACAGCTACATACAATGATATTCAAATGTTAGGTAAAGAGCTGGAAAAATAAACTTCTCCTGCACACAAACACTACATTGCAATTATTTTAAACATTACACATATTGTATACATTTATGTCATGTTGTTTTGAAAATAAAATACCATTATTATTATTATTAGAGACACTGTACAGGTCATTGATGCACAACATTTCTGACAACTAACAACAATACCACCAAAACAATATCCCAAATATACACGTGATTCAACCCTTTAGCACTTAAACTGACCATATCTGGTCAAAATATTCTACCTGTTTTGTGTTCAAACAGGCCAGATCTGGCTTCTCGAACTTCCCCTAAAATGTCATTCGCGAAATATAGAATTACATCATCATAATCTGAAAGCTGTGAGATAATCCATGATTAATCCAAAATAATGTGAATGAATAAGGATTATATTTGACATAGGAATCAACTGAATGCTAAAAGAATTAAGTAACTAGTATGACTTTGTCTATTCATTTCCTTCAATACATGATTTCAGATCATGCAATCACTGAAGAAATTTATATGACTCCAAAACCAATCTCTGTTAAGACTCTAGACCAAGCATGGGCAAACAGTGGCCCGTGGCACTTTCTGAATGGCACACCTAACAAAAATTGACCTGGAATTTTTTCTACTAGTGAAGCCCACCAAATGAAGAACCATATCTTGTGTAGCCCACTTCTTGAAAACTATTCTCCATGTCTGATCTACACTTAGAGACTAAATTCCTTCCACATATTCAAACAGGGAAGATCTCAATTCAACTTACCTATTTATTCCGTTAAATATTTAAAGTTGTTGTATCAATATGGAATTTAATTTGACAAAGCAACAAGTTAAATCAATAAAACCAATCTCATCCAATACAACACTGGATCTGGACAGTCTCAATTCATCCTAAACCAAGAGTGCCATGTTATGTTGGCAAACAATCTTTACTACAAAGTACTATTGCTGAATATCTCATATTGTGAGATTTAAAAATAGTAATTTTCTAATTCATAAATCAGTGACTAGTTGTCACTTTGAACAGGAATTTGGCAGCGCCACCTCTACCCGAACAATTATTCTGTGTTGATGAAGGGAAATAACCAAGAAATCATGATACACAGAGCTGAGTGGGGGTGGTAGATTCCCTTGTTCGAAAATGTAAGGACACAGATCGTGTTGTATAGCCAGCTGGAGACGATGTCTCCTGGGGTTAAATTACAGCAACATTCATCCTAAACCAGGACCGCCATGTTATGTTGGTAAATAATCTTTATTAGAAAGAACTGTTGCTGAATATCTCACGTTGTGGGATTTATAAATAGTAATTTTCTAACTGAACAGTCTCCTCTTGAACTTTCTGCTCCTGTCCAAACACTTTCCCCGCTCAAAGTTAAATATATCGCATCTCAAAGATGGTCAAACCAAAGCTTCACGTTATAAATGTCCAAAGTTGACCACCCACCTCCACTTTGGCCACCTTGCTCCACAGTGTGGAGAAAGTGAGAGGTTAAATGAAAGGAACGTAGACAAACGAGTTAAGCCTGCTAGAAATATCAACCAAATCCCATCCCCCACAGCTCAAAAAAGGAAGCACACACTGAATCATGCAGGTCTGAGGCATACGAAAAGACAAGATAGTTACAGGTGGAATACCACAGATCAGAGCTAACCCATAACAAAAGCTGCTACTTCATAACAACTTAGATTGTACTCCACACAGTACTCTTATAATTCAGATTAAAATCTTAACTGTCCACTCATAATTATTCCTATTTTGGGAGTTTTAATTCACATGCATTACCATCGGTGATTCAGTCATCTTCAGGTTTACATTCTGGAAGAGTTAGAAACACTGACATCTGTTGACATTTTCTTGTCAGCAGACCAACTGAGGGCTCTGTGCTTTCAATGAACAACAATGAATACTCCCTCACCTGATGAAAGAAACCAGTACTGACCGATCACAATAAGGCTGCTCCATGGAGAACTTCCTTACTCATATACAATATATAGTGTGTGTGTATACACATACACACCCACCAATGGCAGGAAGGCCCACGAGACGTGAAACAATGCCTTTAATAGCATAAGCACAGAATGTAAACACAAGAGACACACACACAATGAATGAAATCCAGTCATAAGGAATTGTCAACCCAGAGCTATAGTAACTTTAACCAGAGTGCTGAGTAATGGGGCTGAACCCAAAACCATGTGATTACAAAATGAACTTCTTAACCACACAACCATACCCACCCCCATAATGATACAAAATGGTTACAGAGTTAAGTTATAATGTTGCTAACCAGACAGTTATGAGTTCAAATCTAGAAGAGCCATTGATTTTGCTTTTCACCCTTTCGGGGTTAAAATACTGAGTACTGATAATTGAAACACAAACTACAAATACTGGAGTACAATGCAGCCCTTGGCCCCACACATGAGAGACAAAAATCCTTTCGTTACCAACATTTCTGATGAAACACAAAGCTTTGTTTCAATTAATTTTGGAAATAAAGAATTTAGTTAAATAACTGTCGTTATTAAGATGGTTAAAGACAGTGAGCTGACAGATTCAAAACCAAGCCAGACAAAATGTTTTGTGGCGTTTCGTTTGTCTTTACATTCCAAGTTCAAAGTCCACCAAGGCTACCTGACCCTTTCAGGGTTGATAAAACGAAAACCAGTTGATCACCAGGGTCAATGTAATTGACTTACTCCCTTTTCCAAGCATGCTGGCCTTGTGCCAAAATTTGAAACCATTATTAAAATGGTTAAGGTGGCAAAATTGTAAACACATCGGGCAAAATGCTAAGCAACCTTTCATCTGTCTTTCATATTCCAAGTTCAAATTCTGCTCAAGTCAATTCTGATAAAAGAAGTACCAGTTAAGTACTGGGGTCGATGTAGTCGACTGTCTCCCTCTCTACAAAATTGCAGGCCCTGTGCCTAAAGTAGATATGCTTCATCATTTAACGTCCACTGTCCATGCTGGCATGGGTTAGACAGTTTGACGGGGGCTAGCACGCTGGAAGGCTGCACCAGACTCCAGTCTGATTTGGCATGGTTTTCTACGGCTGGATGCCCTTCCTGACGCCAACCCCTCCAAAAGTGTAATGGATGCTTTTATGTGCCACTGGCACAGCTGCCATATGCACGACACCAGAACATTTAATTTTAGATCACTTCAAAAACAGAGAATTTATATAATTGAACCAAGGAGCCAATATCAGGCAGGTTGGTATCCAAAGGATTAAAAAGATGACGATGATGATGATGACTGATTTGATTTTACTCCAGGCCTAAATGGGACAACACAATTTCTTCCTCTCAGACAAAGGGCAAAGACTGAAGCGTTAAGAATCTATATTCTTCAAAACAAATAAACCAATCAAATTCCTCTCCTATTGACTAATAATTGATGCCAATGCAGACCACCACCCATTACCATTTGTTTCTGCTGAAGTAAAAGTTGGCACAGTGCCTTGTCAAAAGTAATCCATAAAGTATTTAAACAATTCACACACACACACACACACACACACACAGAGGCAGTCTTATAGATTTGCCCTAACTGAACAATCACTAACACTGGAATCAATGAAGTTACTGGTGGTGTTTGTTGTTAGTATGGGTACTATCAATGCTGCACTGTATCCATAACCAAAATACTGAATCACTGTGAAAATGGTGAGTGTTGCTGCCGTCAAGGGGAGCCAAATCCAGTGCAGACTGGAGTCCAGTACTGAATGATCGCAACAAGGTTGCTCACCTGTCCATGAAGAACTTCCTTACTCATATCCAATATATAATATGTGTGTGTGTGTACATATATATATATACATTTATAAACAAAATTAAGGGATCAGCAACAGGTTGCTTCACCACATACCGAAGTTCAGAAATAGCAGCTAAAAATGCTTACATACCGAAGGGCTTGGTAAAAATTATTAATTATTAATAAATTGATAATCCTTTACCCTTTTAATTGTAATAATTATATATATATATATATATATATATACACACACACACACATTCACACATGCAGACATAAAGCAGGTGAGGTAAGAAGTTTGCTTCCCAACCACATGGTTCTGGGTTCAGTCCCACTGCATGACACTGTGGAGCAACTGTCTTCTACTATAACCTTGGGCCAACCAAAACCCTATAAGTGGATCTGGTAGATGGAAGCTGAAAGAAGCCCATCATGTGTGTGTGTGTGTGTGTTTCTGTCTTGTGTTTGTCCCAGCTTGACAACCAGTGTTGGTGTATTTATGTCCCTGTAACATAGTGATTCAGCAAAGGAAACTGATAGAATAAGTGCCAGACTTAAAATATAATATGCACCAGGGTCGATTCATTCAACTAACAATCCTTCAAGGTGGTGCCCCAGCATGGCCACGGTCAAATCACTGAAACAAGTAAAAGATAAACGATAAGAGGCTGGCTCTGAATGTCTTCTTTCTCATCAGACAAAAGAAGGACATTTGTGGCAGATACAGGTGTCACGCAAACTGGCACCCGTGCCGGTGGTATGTAAACGCACCCAGGTGTCATGCAAACAGCACTCATGCCGGTGGCACATAAAATCACCGATTACACTCTCAGAGGGGTTGGCATTAAGAAGGGCATCCAACCATAGAAAATCATGCCAAATCAGACTGGAGTCTGGGGCAGCCTTTCAGTGTACCAGCCCAGTCAAACCGTCCAACCCATGCTTTGTTTTTAACAGCAGACTGCATCTCCCACACTAAACTCACTCAACTGTGAACTGACATGGGACTGGCCACTCTGATCCTCTTGCCTCTGTCACCTAACATTTTAAACTGTGCATTCGTGGGTGTACATATAGAAAAAGATAGGAGTTATCATCGTCCACTTTAACTTCCAGGTTTCATGCTGATTATGTTGGACATTTCCGACATGATCCAGCAAGCCAGAACAGCTGTAGTGATCTCCTATGTCAGGTTTGGTATGGCTGGACACCTTTCCTAAAACCCAACCATTTAAGGGTTGGTGTTTAGAACTATTAAATGATTTCTGAAATAGACACAAGATCATAAATCTGAGGCCAGGGTATGGTCAATTACATTGACCTGTCTTTGTATGTATCAATAAGGAAGCCACTAGCCCAATGGTTCTAACCGCAGCTCAGAGGACCTCACCCAGCCCTCAAGCATCCTTCCAGTGTCCCCTAATGGTCTTCCCTCTACAGATGTAAGTTTTTCTTCAATTGACTTGTATTTTACATTTTTTGGGTGCAGCCCCCTAAAGAAATCCAGGTTTGGGACTCAGCCTGGGTATTAAAAAGGTTAAGAATCACTGCTCTATGCAACTGATTGAACTGTTAAAAATACTAGCTAAATCTCCCCATTTTGTATTTAAAAGTGAAGGTAACACCACACAACGTAAACCAAGATATTTTAAAAGGATGGAATGATCACAACTGCAATGCATCCCACATAAACTTGCACAATAAGGGTTAACCTCAGGATAAACAATATCAGGTACATACTTTATTAACCCCGGAAAAATGAAGGGCAACGTTGTCCTCAGTATTATCTGAACCCATAATGTAAAGAGCCATAACCTGATTTGATCTGGTAGTTCATATTATCAGTATTTTAACATCTACTTTTCCATGCTTCCATGGGTTGGATGGAAATTGAGGTGGATTTTGTATGGTCAGATGCCCTACTCATCACCAATCCTCACTTGTTTGCAGGTGAGGTAATATATCCCCCCATGACCAAACATGTTTTCACAGAAGATTGGAAAGGATACTAGTTACGTAACAGTGACTCTCACTTGCAAGTATCATGGGAAGACAAGGAAAGGAAATGACAACACACCCATGCACATATACATACATATATATATATAAAGAAAGAGAGAGCTTCTTTCAGTTTCCATCTACCAAATCCACTTGCAAGAGTTTGGTCAGTCTGGTACTATAGTAGAGGACACTGGCCCAAGGTGCCACACAGTGGGACTGAACTTGGAACCATGTGGTTGGGAAGCAAGCTTCTTACCACATATGTGTGTAGCAATGGCTTTTTTTCCATTGTTAGAAAACAAATCCCATTCCAGTTGCCTAGATGCTTTAGCGAACACAGTAAAAAGGCCATTATTAGCCACAAACTACAAAAGTTTTATGAGTTGACAAAACATGAAGGATATCAACCACCGGAACACCTTGTCTAGTAAACAATTAAAACATTCTATGTTTTCCAAGAACATGTGGTTGTTGCTAGCACAGTACACAACGAGCCTAACACACACACACACACAGTGGAACAATGAAGTTAGTAAATCTGGAGGCAAGTTTGCAGAGGAAGAAAGATGACTTTGCTGATATTTGTCATGGTAGGTGGCCTTGTGCCAATGTCAGAAATCAATATTTGTCATGCTACTGTAGTCTCTCACCTAAAGCACTGTATATCAAAGTTAACTTAATCAGGTCATACACAATACAATGCTCTCTCGCTCTCTCTCTAGCAATATATATTTGCTGATAACTTCATCAGCTGATGTTGAAAAATCAAAGAAGGCCACATATATATATATATATATATATATATATATATATATATATATATATATATATTTCTTAAACACATAGCAAAAAAACAAAACTAAAAGAAAAAAAGGTGTGGTTCGAATTCAACAGAGAAGTGAGACTAGGAACAACAGATTCACTTTCAACAAAACTGTGTCTGCAAGCTGGAATTTAATTTATTATATATATATATATATATATATATATATATATATATGTGTGTGTTTCTATCACATAATAAAAGCAATTTTTACATTAAACTGAAAGATTATTCAATAGAGAAGAAATTTATTATTCTCCTACAAGAATAGTATTGACAGTGATTTTAAAGTTTTGTCTAGTCCAATGAAGGCTTTGCTGGCTGAAACTTCAAAGTTACTATCAATACTATACTTGTTAAAGAATAATACACACACACACACACACACACAGTGCAGAACAACTACTTACATAGGATGATTTTTTAAACTATTATTGTACATAGTCAACTTGCTAGAAATAACAGCTAAAACTCCCTCAAAGTCCAGCCTATCATTTTAAAAAGAGATGGGATATAGTGGAAGAATCTGAATAGGATATGCAAAATCAGACAAAGAAGACAAAAGTGATCATAGCTGGAACAGGTTTGATCCATTTCCATAGCAGAACTGGAGACAGGATTTCTCAAGATGAATACCACCGTTTATCAGGCTTTCAACAATGTATCTGCTTTAAATACGATGCACAGATTGCTATTTTGAACTAATACTGCTTCTGTCAATAATAACAAATTTTTATTCAGCTTGCTGGCAAATTGCAACACCAGATAGCTTTCAATCTCAGTTCAACTATATCGATAACAACAGATTTTCTCCCAGTGGGTATTTTGCAAGTGAGAAAACTCAAAGAAGCAAGAAATCTGTATTTAGCAATGCCATCATGCTGCTGGACATCTGCTTCTTATCTATTTCTGCATTCTTTAACACTCACGAGACAAATCCTGCAGTTTAGCAAGCTTTCAACAATAAAAAAAAATTATTAAAATAGACCATAGACCTCAGATGCCAATTAATGACACATTGACATTACTGAGGGTATCCAGCCATAGAAACTGTGCCTGGCAGACATTGGAGCTTGATGTAATCCTTGTACACATTGGATCCTGTCAAATCATCCAACCCATGCCAGCAAGGAACATGGATGAGGATGACGAAGACAAACCCCTACACCACTAAAAAAAAATTTTTAATGGGGGTGGGGGTGTGTATGTGTTTGCCATCCAATGAACGTCAAAGAGAAAGATGCTTTGCCCCTAAGGGTTTGTAAGATGAATAAAAGATACCAATATCACCACTTCCAGCTGAGTTTAAATGAATTGATGGAAACAGAAATTCTGTGATTTAATCAACTCCCAGCTGGAATTTGTGTCAAGTGATTCGGAGTGAGGAAGGGGTCTAATTTAAACAGATTCCTTCATTTAGCCCCAGGTCAGCCTTCACTAAACTCAACTATGATCAAAAGTATTCCAACTGTGATCATCTCTCTCTCTCACTCTCTCACTCTCTCTCTTTTTAGCCATAGTGTATCTAGGACTATATAATCTAATGTGTAATTCTGTGTTTTGATGGCTGCTATTTCCTGCAGGCCAAGCAACCATATGGAGGCTCCTTCACTAGATCAACAAAATCTTATCATCCTGGCAGAGAAATCCTACATAGGATGTTCAGATGTGCTGGAGAGTACCCCTGACTTCCATACCACAAAGAGTACTGGTGATAGGAATACTTACAGACAGTTTGGTGCCCATAGAAAAATTTGAAATGAACACTACAAGGCTGCCTCATCTCCTAGAAATAGCTGCCAAACCTCCTTCAACCCACACTATACTACCTTAAGATAGGAAGGTCCTATTGGATACTGTAGTCATAAATAGATTATACCATGCCTGAAAATCAAAAAGGCAGGATGGTCACAGTTGGAACGCCTTTGGTCATATATAAGTCTGCTCGTTCTGTGTACTGACCAGGAGCTAAACAACAAATGACAGGCACTACTCTATGGTGCTTTCATAACTTTCGCCGATTTATAAGGATGCTTGAAGGGAAAATCTGTTACTGTGAGAGAAAATTAATACAGCAAAAGATTTCTGAAATAAGGTTTAAAAAGTCTAAATATACAAGAGAATTTAACCATTTTGATATGAACTCATCTGAGACCACTTCTGGTTCGGTGATGCTCCAATAAGGACAGAATTGAAACAAAAGCAGTGTTGGACAACAGAAATATGGGAACAAAAGGGTTAAAGTGATTTGAATTAAAACCATCCATCGAAATTTCATGTTAATCTGTTCTAAATACCAGCTTAATAATGACAAAGTTATTATACTAAATTCTTTGTTATTTTCAAAATTAATTCAAAGAAATATGGCAACAAAAAGTTTGAAAGATACAATATATTTGGTATCAAAAAGGATTCAAGCTAACCTGAGAGAAAAACTGGGTGTAAAAGGCATCAGATGTAGGGAAGAAGATGAAGAACATATGGATGATGACAGGTAAGGAAGTGTGAGGAAATCCTTTGGATGGTAACAGAGGAAGGGGAAGAAATGGACAGAATTGGTAGAAATTGAACTCAGGATGAAGAACTTTGCAAAAGAGATGACAAAGAAGATCTCCAAGTGGTTTTTAAGACTCCCTCACAATTTTAGGTGAAATCTCATTAGTTGTACTGATCCATTCAAAGGTAAACCATTTAACAGGGTGGCACTTGGTTAATTTTGTTAAATATAGTGGAATACCTTCTTAGCTGGCAGAAGCGGATACACATGAACGAGTAAGGACCTACCTGACCGCTATCATGGGTTTGCTTGATCAGAGCAGATCTACGATTAAAACAACTGAAAAAACTTTTGTGAAATCCATGCAAATATCTATGTGTGGACAAACAATTAGTTCACGCCAGCACTTTGTTTTGGTAGTAAAGGTCAACCAAAATATATTACTGGTACCTATTTCATTAACACTGGCAGGATTTTAACAAAGCGGAATGAAACTAAATACATGATTCAGCACACCAGCCACACTCCGCCCTTCAGTAGTAGTAGCAGTGACAGTTTACTGAGATAAGCCTGAAACATGAGGATTTTTAGAAATGGAGAAAGAGATGAAGTTGGCAACATTCTTAGCTTTGCCAAAGGTTAAGAATTTCAAATGAAACAGGAGTCTTCAGCGCAGACTGAGAAATACAGTATCATACAGTACCCTTGTACTGTAGTAAAGTACCTAGTCTGGTGCTCAGCTATTTCAACCAGCTCACATCTCATGCACACCACAAATTCTTGTGTTCCTGTTTTGTATTGTTCTCAGTCATTGCACTATGGCCATGTTGGGGCACCAGAGTATAGTCAATTACATCAACACCCACTACTCCCAGTATGTAATCTATCTCAGAAAGATGAAGGGCAAATTGAAATTGGGTGGGATTTGAACTCAGAACGATACCAAACACCTCCAGGTATTTCACTGTTCATTCTATCAATCCAGTTATCCATCCAGTACAATATTAATGATGTTTTAATTATATGTTGAAAACCATATGTTTGTTAACATCAATTAGAATTAATGAACAAAGGTCTGTGGTTTTAATTAACCCTCAACAGAAATGAACCAATGAGAGTCTTCTCCAATGTAATCGCTCTCAACCATTCCTTTTTACCTATGGACCCCTTTGATTACTATTTTATTCTGGTGGACCCCCAAATCCACTCGATGTTTAAAAAACTTGTTTTATAGATACTTCTTTCCGATGTTCACTTGTGTAGATTTGTAACGGGTTTTAGTGGCTGGAAGCATGGAGAATTATATTAAGAGAAGGAAACCTAGCTGTTTTTCTTGCAATTAATACATCTAAAGCAACTTTTCATGGACCCTTAAAATACTTGAAAAGACTTGTCAAACTAAGTGAGACCATAATGTAACTGGCAGTTGTGCCGGTCGCACATAAAACGTGCCCTTCAAACATTGAACTTTACAGAGATGATGACATGTGACCAAGGCCTTTGGCGATACGCTGTGCTTGAGAAGACTCGTCAAGACAAGTGAAGTTGTAGTCATGGCCGATGCCAGTGTCATGTAAGTGGCACCCATGCCAGTGACACATAAAAGCACCCATTACACTCTCGGAGTGGTTGGCATTAGGAAGGGCATCCAGCTGTAGAAACCATGCCAAATCAGACTGGAAATTGGTGCACCTCTCCAGTTTCAGTCAAACCATCTAACCCATACCAGCATGGAAAGCAGACGCTAAATGATGGTCACACCAATTTACTGTTTTGCTTGTGTGGACACCCAAAATTCTTATACTGACCCAAGTTAAGAACCACGCCTTTAATGTGACTCCTTGGCCTCACAAAAATAACAAATTCTCCCTCAAAGAACAAACAGTGCAGTCTTGGATATCCATAAGCAAATGGAATGGTCATGACTGGAACTATTCACACATCTGATCAACCAAGGTTGATTTGGGATTAACGTTTGCGTTACCAACCCAGCTGAAACCGCTTCTGGCTCAGTAGTACAAATGTCTTGTTTCCAAAAGTTCTGAATTAAAATCTTCCACCAAACCTTAGTCACAATTTATATTCCTAACTAACACTAACTTAATGATAACTGAGTTATTTTAATAAAATATTTATTATATTTAAAATTAAGTGAAAGAAACACAGAGCAACTCAAAATAAATACAGTAATGAAAGTGTTAAGCAACAACAACAACAACAATCTAAGAGATGGATTATTTTGAGGTTTCTACTGAAGTATTGTGTATCTGTGTGGTTAAGAAGTTTGCTTTCAAGCAGGATGGCTTCAGACTCAATCCCACTATATAGGCACCTTGGGCAAGTGTTTTCTACTATAGCCCCAAACTGACCAAAAATTGCAGCTATAGTTGATTTCAAAGAGAAGATTTGACCCCAGTGAAGGATTTGTCTGTCTTTATCAGCCCAAAAAGAGTAAAAGGCTAAGTTCACCTTAACAGTATTTGAGTTCAGAGAACTGGAATGACTGTTAAACAATTGATTTGATGTTTTAATAATGTAACTAACTAGCACTCCATCGGGGGTTCCAGTTGATCCAATTAACAGAATGGCCTGCCCATGAAATTAACATGCAAGCGGCTGAGCACTCCACAGATGTAACCTTAACATTGTTGGCAGGGAGATTCAGCATGACATAGAATGTGACAAGGTTGGCCCTTTGAATTACTGGTACATCCTCTTTAATAATATGAAAGTGCCTTGCTCAAGAACACAACACACCACTGAGAATCGAACTCACAATGTTACAATCATGAGCCAAATACCTAGTGCCTATGATGACTTGACTAATTCATCACAGGAATGGAGATGAAAATTCTTTAATGTTTTTTGGAAGGACAGAAAAGAATTAGACATGAAGTATTGTCTTCACCTCCAACTGGAAGATCTGTCACACAGATGTGCATTTGTCAATATTGCTGTCTGAGTGGAAATACAACAAATTAAGGAAAAATATTGAGAAAGAAAGAGAGAAAAAAGTATTTGAAACATAATGAGCCGTTTAATGTAGTTAATGTTTTTACAATTTCTAAAGAAAGAGGCTTCAAATTCTTTCCCATCGAATTTCACAAAGGAAAAGAATTAAGAGAAGAAAAGAAAGAAAAAATCAACCTCAACAAGGTTAATTCTTCAGTTTGAAGCATCTTAGCTGGAAATGGACTCTCTTCCTCAACCTTGGATTAATCAATTAGAAGAAAAATTGGATCTTTTTTAAAACGGGGGCCACATTTTTCATTAACGAAACACTTTGAAACTTGGAACACTGTTAGAATGTGTCATATAAAACATCTTTTTTCTTTTAGTCTTCTTAAAAAAAAAAGAAATCCATAAGTTATTCCATGTGAAAGTTGTCGTATTTCTGTAATTTCAACCAATCACTGATGTCCATTCAGCCGATATACATTAAATGCCGACTACATAAACAAACGATTCTGAAACAATTAACCCTAACCCTAACCCTAGGGTTAGGGTTAGGGTTAAAGCAAATTTAAAATGAAAAAAGCAAATAAAACGAAGGCATGGAGATTAAATACGCTTTACATCACTTAATCAGCCAAGGGAGTAAATGTAAACAACTGAATACTTGTCAGTGATTGGTTGAAATTATCGAAATAAGACAATTTTTTACATGAAATAAATTCGAATACAAAAATATTTTTCTGTTCTATAACACAAAATAGATAAGTATACGAAGTTTGAAAGTCTTTCCGTACCAAAAACACTACGTAAAACATTAATGAAAAATGTGGCCCCCGTTTTAAAATAGATCCGAAAAATTTGTGTAACAGGTGTACTTCTAAACTGGTTTCAAATTTTTTAGCACAAGGCCAGCAAGTTCAGGCAAGGATTTAAGTCGATAAGATCAACCCCAAAAGAATGAAAAGCAAAGTCAACCTCAGTGGAATTTTAACTCAGAACATATAGACGGACAAAATGCTTAGCAACATTTTGCCGGCCGTACTAATGATTCTGCCAGCTTGCTTAAACCTTCTAAATTATACTTCTAAATTATACACAAGATTTTGTGTGTGTGTTTATGTGTGTATTTGTGTCTGTTTGTCCCCCACACCATCGCTTGACAACCGATGTTGGCGTGTTTACATCCCTGTAACTTAGCAGTTCATCAGAAGAGGTCAATAGAATAAGCACCAGGCTTACAAAGAATAAGTCCAGGGGTCGATTTCTTTAACTAAAAGGCAGTGCCCCAGCATAGCCACACTCAAATGACTGAGACAAGAGTAATATATGTATGTGTATGGATATATATACTTATATATGTATGTGTGTGTATATATATACTTATATATGTATGTGTGTGTATATATATATATATATATATATATATATATATGTATGTGTGTGTATATATATATATATATATATATATATGTATGTGTGTGTATATATATATATATATATATATATATATAATCATAAATATATAGGGATTGACAGTAACCTGCTTCTCCAATATACTGAGAATTCAGAAATAGCAGTCAAAGAACTACTGATTTCAAAACTACAAATTATTCCCTGCCCTGCATATCTATATATATATATATATATATATATATATTATAGCCTCAAGTCGACCAAAGCCTTGTGAGTGGATTTTGTACATGGAAATTGAAAGAAGACTGTCGTATATATGTGTATATTTGTGAGTGTGTCTGTGTTTGTCCCCCCACCATCGCCGGACAACCGATGTTGCTGTGTTTACGTTTCCATAACCTAGCGGTTTGGCAAAAGGCACTGATAGAATAAATACTAGCCTTACAAAGAGTAAGTCCTGGGGTCGATTTGTTCAACTAAAGGCGGTGCTCCAGCATGGTCGCAGTCAAATGACTGAAACAAGTAAAACAATTAAAAACTATGCCATTTTAACCACGAGCAATGCCGAGTATCTTTGTTAGTACTTTTATTAAAGCTGCAAAATCTCCGTAAAAACTTCAAAAGACCGTTTACTCAGAGTTTTGCACTCTTGTACACTGGACGGTTGTGATGAATGCTCTCATTCATCACAGCCGTCCAACAAATGGAAATGTGAAACTGAGTCAGTTTTGTGAAGATTTTGCAGTTTTAATAAAAGCATATTACTCTACCTTAGGTATTCGAGTACTATTTTTTTCCGCCTTGTTTTGCATTTACCTGAGTGTATGTGTGTGTGTGTGTGTATGGTTACTATAAAATAAAAAGGAAGTTCAAAGTATGGTCCTCGAGTTCCATTAAGAAAGAAGGTAAAGTAGAGTAAGTCTCCTGGACATTCCTGTCTTTGAGTCCTATGACTGGTACATCTGGTTACCTTGGCTTATATGCAGGGCTGTGGAATCGAACCAAAAAACTTCAACTGACTCCTCTACTATTGGCTCCTCTTTATGTAATTAAATAATTGTGGTCTACATATCTCATAGGGCAGATGCATACGCTTGTACTTTGTACCGGTTTATATAAAAGAACAAAGATATTGTGAGTCAGAGTTGATATAGTTTTACCGACTCTGACTCCACAGCCCTGCTTATAGGTGACTGAGATCACAACATTCCTCCTGCATCAGATACCAATCCAATCTAGAGTCATTCGTTTACAGCTGAGTGGGCTCAAGAACACAATGTACTGCCTGGTCATGGAATCATGATTACCTAACCACTGGGCCAGGTACCTTCACCATGTACCATTGGCAAAAAATGCCCATTGTTGTAAGTATCAGGCCAAGTTTGGAGTTATCTTCCACCCTCTCTGACCCAGATGCCCAGTAAAGGGACAGAAGTAATTTTAGAAAGCTATGGTTCTGAGGAGGAACACGATAGGATGAAGTGTTTACTGTAAGAGGACAGAGAATGAGCTCCAGTAGGGGCAGCTGAGGTGATAGAAGAAACAACATGGCACCTACATAAAAGGAGTAGAAGATTTGAGTGAACGTGAAGAATGCTTTTGGATATGGTTTATCAAAGGGGTTTGTACTTTTGGCTGCAGCAGCCATCCCAGATATGTGAGAAGTAATTGAGTTATGGAGTAAGTCAGCAAATGACCAGAGGTTTTTCAGATGTCCCAGGCTGACCAAAGCTTAGTGAGTGAATAGAAACTGGAAGCTGTTATGCACGTGCATATGTGTGTGAGGAAGAGAGAGAAAAAGATCATTAGGAAAATATAAATTTAAGAAAAATATTAGGGAAGAAAAAAACTGACAAGAACACAGTGACCCTAAAACAAATTCTTAAGGAAGTTGTTCCAGAAGAATAAAATGACCCACCAATTTACACAAATATACTGACACACACATATACAATGTGTGTGTGGGTGTGGGTGAGAAAAAAGTCTCTTGTACCAGTGTCATAATAATAGAAAGCACCTGCTCTTCACAGTGAAGTGGTTGATAAGGTCTTCTAGGTGAAAAAACTATGTCAAAACAAGTCGAATGAAAAAATGAATAAATATATATATATATATATATATACATATACATATTAGCAGAGATACTGCTTGGGATTAAAATGGAATAGTTTGTATATAATATACTACAGTTATGTTGAAACAGGTGATATGGGAAAGTGCAGCATTGACAACAAAACGTTTGTGGAGTAAATGGTGGGCTTATTCAACTAAGCAACATGCTGTGTGTCCGTTTGAAGTATTTCAGGCCCTAACCTGTCATGGAAAATTGGGGGTGGGGGTTATGTGATTTTTGAACACACCGAAAAGCTGTCAGTGCCATGACACTGCATGGACCCCAAATAAGACGTGTAAAATTTGAATAAAATCAGTTGTGTAATTCTCGAGTTTTAGGGATTCACACAGACACACTCTTTATATATATAGATAATATATAAGGCTATTATTGTTTACAATAATATCAGGTGGCATAGCATGCATAAAAAATACCATATGGTAAAAAAGTATTAATAATTGAGGGTACTACAGGTAGCACCGGCACGCTAAAAATAGCAGTCAGAAGACAATTACATGCACAAATTTTCACTGATGCACATTAAGTGAAGTCAGGGAATGAACAAAAATTCTCAGCCCCCATACCAATAATGAAAAGAATCGTAAATTGGCTTTTCAATTTACAATTCTTTTCGTTATTGGTATGGAGACTTAGGATTTTTGTTCATTCCCCCAATTTCAATTAATATGTATCAATGAAAATTTGTGGTTGTAGTTGTCTTCTGACTGCTATTTTTAGTGTGCTGGTTCTACCCGAAGTAGCCTTAATTACTAATTTATATATATAGTGGCACTCCATCGGTTACGGTGACAAGGGTCCCGGCTGATACGATCAACGGAACAGCTTGCTTGTGAAATTAACATGTAAGTAGTTGAGCACTCCACAGACACGTGTACCCTTAACGTAGTTCTCAGGGAGATTCAATATGACACAGTGTGTGACAAGGCTGACCCTTTGAAATACAGGTACAACAGAAACAAGAAGAAAGAGTGAGAGAAAGTTGTGGTGAAACAGTACAGCAGGGTTTGCTGGAGCCTCATGGAGCTTTAGGTGTTTTCACTCAATAAACACTCCCAATGCCCGGTCTGGGAATCGAAAGCGCGATCCCACTGCCCTAACCACTGGGCCATTGCGCCACCACACACACATATATATAGTAAGAGGTGGTGCACAGATTTTCTATATCATATATTAAGAAAAAGGAGGTAGTCAGAATTTGGATAAAAACTATTTATTTAGCATTTTCTTCCCTTTGAGGGATTCACTATGTATTCTTTTTTTTTTTTTTTTTTTAAGAAAATTCATAACTTTTATCAACCCACTCACATGTATATAAAAAGTATGAATTTTCTATAAATCATCATCCATGATGAATCCCTGAAAGGGACAAAAGCACAAAATAATAGTTCTTATCCAAATCTTGACCATCTTTTTTTTAATACACACACATACATATAGATAGACAGACAGACAGATAGATAAATGCATGTGCATGCACACACAAATACAATGGGTTTCTGCAGCCAGCCTTATGCAGTCATATTTAGGTCCAAATTACATAGAATCAGTGGACTTAGTCAGTGGTGGTGGTCAAAGGTTGTACTCAGGATTATTTGGTAAAGCCTCAAAGAATGGGCAGAAGGAAGGGAGGGAGAAATTTACCCTCAAACTGGATTAGCTAGTAGATCAGCAATCCTCAACCATGTTTTACCTATGGACCCCCTCTTTGATCCCTATTTTATTCTACAGGACCCTCATAGTCATTTGATGTTTTTTAAAAAAATCCCATTATGTTTATAGAATTAAATATTATTAGAAATTATATTTAAGAAATTGTGAAAATATTTTGTGTACTGTAGTGTAGACATATAATCAATGTATTGCTCATAAAATTTAACAAAAAAAGTCTTGTATAGACCCCTAAGGCTTAATTGGATCCTAGGTGAGAACCACTGTCACAGACTGACCCTTTAGCATTCAGAATATTCTGTCAAATTTAATGCTTAATTCCTGTTGTTTTGAATTAATCGTGCATTATCTCTCATAGTTTTGAGATTTCCAAGATGTGATTGTCTATTTTTTAGAATGATATTACAGGGTAGGTGTAAGAGGCCAGATCTGGCTGGTTTGAACATAAAACAAGGAGAATATTTTGACCAGATATGGCTAGTTTAAATGCCAGAGTTAAGGATGCAATTTGTCTTAATTTAGAAATTAAGGTCCTTGGTTAAAATTCAGTTTGTTATTGTGTAAGACAATTGTGATTAGAAACCAAATGAATTCCAACAAAATTTACACGGAGATATTGAAATATTTCTTATTTCTAAAAATGGATTAATGGTTATGCCAACAACCTATACCAAATTGATTCTAGCAGTTTCAAATTATAATCCTAAAGAAGCTGTTCAGCATATTCCACCAGAGAAAAGCTATCAATTTAATCTATATTACATCAACTCACCCAAGACTACCAGTGGTTGTATGATAAAAAGTTTCCATTTTAAAATTATCAAAATCAAGTTGATTTGTTTCAAACCCAAATTTAATAAAGACAAAGTTATTTTGGTAAATTCTTCATTCTTTTCAAAATTAATTGAAACAAAAGCTGTGTATTCCAATAGAAATATAGTGACAAGAGTTGAAATACTTAATGGCCACCAAGGCTCCTGGCAGTGTCCAAGACAGTAAAATAGGAGAACAGTCTAGTTTCATACATCATTGTCTATTGTCCTTCCTTCCAAGGTGAATGAAATAGAATCAGGTACACAGCCAATTATTGAAAAGTAAGAAAGAGGACTAAACCAAAATCTACAACCATAGACATAGGAGTGACTGTGTGGTAAGAAGCTTGCTTCCCAACCACATGGTTCCGGGTTCAGTCCCACTGCGTGGCACCTTGGGCAGGTGTCTTCTACTATAGCCTCAGGCCGACCAAAGCCTTGTGAGTGGATTTGGTAGACGGAAACTGAAAGAAGCCCGTCGTATATATGTATATATATATATATATGTAAGTGTGTATGTGTTTGTGTGTCTGAGTTTGTTCTCCCAACATCACTTGACAACCGATGCTGGTGTGTTTATGTCCCCGTAACTTAGCGGTTCGGCAAAAGAGACCGATAGAATAAGTACTAGGCTTCCAAAGAATAAGTCCTGGGGTCGATTTGCTCGACTAAAGGCGGTGCTCCAGCATGGCCACAGTCAAAAGACTGAAACAAGTAAAAGAGTATATATATATATATATATATACATACATATGTATGTATGTGTTTGTCCCCCACCATCGCTTGACAGCTTATGCTGGTGTGTTTACATCCCTGTAACTTAACAGTTCGGCAATAGAGACCTATAGAATAAGTACTAGGCTTACAAAGACTAGTTTGTAGTCTAGCACCGCCTTTAGTTTGTTCAACTAAAGGCGGTGCTCCAGCATGGCCACAGTCAAATGACTGAAACAAGTAAAGGAATAAAAGAACTATACTGGTACAATTTCATCAGCCCTAAAGAGACAAAAAAAGAAACGGCCTACCCTGGCAAGGTTTGAACCTGGTTCTGATATATATACAACATTAATTAGGTTAATCCAATGACCAGCCTGCTAATTCATCCATCTACACCATTGTCCAAGATAAATAAAATAAAATCAATTACAATCCAATCAACAATAAACATTGGCCTAAACAAATCTAGTCTGATCAGTGTGGCTTGACTTGCTAGAAATAACAACCAAATCCCATTTTACTGTCTTTTACTTGTTTCAGTCTTTAGACTGCGGCCATCCTGGAGCACTACCTTGAACAACTTTTAGTTGAATGAACCAACCGAAGTATTTATTTTTTTAAGCTTCCTACTTATTCTATCAGTTTATTTTGCTGATTTGCTAAGTCATGGGGAGATACACACACCAACACCAGTTGTCAAGCACTGGTGAGGGACAAACATAGACACACACACACACACACACACACGTATGATGGGCTTCTTTTAGTTTCTGTCTACCAAATCCATTCATAAGGGTTTGGTTGGCCCTTGGCTATAGTAAAAGGCACTCGTCCAAAGTGCCACACAGTGGGACTGAACCCACAACCACGAGGTTGGGAAGCAAATTTCTTACCACACAGCCACAGTTTAAAAAATAAGACGGTCATGGTTGGAATATCTTTGACCCCAGTTTTAATTAATCAGGTTAGATTGTGTGGTAAGTAGCTTGCTTACCAACCACATGGTTCTGGGTTCAGTCCCACTGCGTGGCACCTTGGGCAAGTGTCTTCTGCTATAGCCTCGGGCCGACCAAAGCCTTGTGAGTGGATTTGGTAGACAGAAACTGAAATACATATATATATATATATATGTATGTATGTGTATAAGTTTGTATGTTTACGCCCCCCCCCCCCGTAACTTAGCGGTTCAGCAAAAGGCACTGATAGAATAAGTACTAGGCTTGCAAAGAATAAATCCTGGGGTCAATTTGCTCGACTAAAGGCGGTGCTCCAGCATGGCTGCAGTCGACTGAAACAAGTAAAAAAAATTAAAAGGACTAAGCAACAGCCTGTGTGACCCAACAAATAACCAGTATGAAGAACAGGTTGAAGAATATCTGTGCTTACCGAACAAGCAACAATGGAATCACAACAAACTCCTTTAACAGTTATTTGGAGTTTTATATAAATACAGTTGGTGATATTGATTGTAGTTCTTCACATCAAAGCTGAGTGAAGAAGATGAAGATCCAGCCAGGTACTGGGAGAAATCTTTTCTTTCCAAGTTTCTGGCTTTATTATTATTATTAAGGCAGCAAGCGAACAGAATTGTTATGGCACCGGACACAAATGTTCAGTGGTATTTCTTCTAGTTCTTTACAGTCAGAGTTCAAATTCCACCAAGGTTGACTTTGCCTTTCATCCTTTCAGGGTCAATAAAATAAGGACCAGTTGAGCCCTAGACTTTCCCCACTTCCTCAAAATTTCGGGCCTTGTACCTATAGTAGAAAGGACTATTACCTCTGCCTTAGCGAAGACGGGGGTATTGTTTTCAGTCGTGTTTGTTTGTCTGTGGACAAGATATCTCAAGAACCGCAGGATGGGTTCGGACGAAACTTTCAGGGATGTTTGGTATGAACTAGTTTGATTTTGGGATTGATCTGATACCATACAAGGATTCTGGATTATTTTTCCGTAGTTTTTATTACCTTAATTTTTGAGAGTGGTCAGGTTCATTTTTAGTATTCTCATTTGTGAGAGCAGTCGAGTTTATTTCAGATATTATCATTTTAAAAATCATCTCTGGCTAATCGTTGAGAGGACGTTGGTGTTGCCTTGGTGGAGGTTTACAATCTCTGAGTGCTCTAACATTCTGCCATGGTCGACTTTACCTTTCATCCTTTCAAGGTTGATAAAATAAGTACCAGTTGAAAACTGGGGTCAATGTAATTGACTCATCCCCTCCCCCAAAACTGCTACCCTTGAAATTATTATTATTATTATCAAGGCAGTGAGCTGGTAGTATCAGGATGTGTGACAAAATGCTTAGAGGCATTTCTTCTGAGAACTCAACTTCCACTTTCATCCTATCAGCATTGATAAACATGAGAGCACCAGCTGAGTGTTAGGGGTCAGTATTATCAACTTGCCCCTTCCCATCAAAATTTCAGTAAAAAGAATTATTATTATTATTAAATGGAGTCTTAACTAAGATGCCAATTCCTTGACCAGTAATTCACAGACAATCTAACCATAATTAAAAGATGGTAGAATTTACCATAATAAACCAGAAGAACCAAATTAGCAGGTAGTAGTATTGGGGCATGTGCTGCAACAGCGTGTCGCTGCATCTACCGTTTGTTGGTGATTCCTTAATACTCCTGGTGGAGGATGCCTCTGCACCAGTTGGGCAACAACTGTCCAGCCCAAAGGTCTGTTTAAGTAGTTATTGCTAAAGTGGGACTTACAAGGTTGGAGTGCAAATCCTACTTCAACTTCTTTTTAGTTGACTTTTATGACACACACAGGAAACGGGTCTGTTCTTTGGCATGCTGGTCCCCACACAGCACAAGAGCAACGTGTAATGAAGTGTTTTGCTCAAGAACACAATACACCATCCAGTCTGGGAACTGAACCCACAATTTAATGATCATGAGTGCAACATCCTAACCACTAGGCCAAAATGACAGGTGAAAATCAATGGATGATATTTCAATTTTTGGAATTAAATTTTGTCTATATTCTTAACTGGTGGATTTAGACAAGAGAGACATATATTCCAGATGACAGCAAGTTAAAACTTCTTGACTGAAAGTTAAGAAAAAAAAATATTTAAAAATATATATTATAACCAACAACTTCGGAATATTGCAAATAAATAAATAAATGTATATTTATTTAATAAATTGTGTATGATTTTATTTTAGTCACCATTATTATAATAATGGAGAATGAGAAATGGAAATAATCTAGTTGAAAGCTTGGGAAATATGGTAAATAGTTTTTGAAATTTTATGGTGGAAGAACCAAAGTTTGAATCCTGTGGCAACTTAGGAAATGAGAAATAGCATTCAGCAGATGAAAATTGTATTAAATGTTGCAGACTTTTATATTGGACTTTTACTGTGTACAAGGAAAAAAGAACTGAGAGATTGCGTATTTTTAGTAACTTTGATAGAATGGAAGAGTAAAGGTAATTTGGTTAAAATTTCATTATCATCAGCAACAGCACTGTTTTAACATCCACTTTTCCATGCCTGCATGGGTCAGATGGAGTTTGTTATTAAGATCTTTGTAACATAATGCAATAAAGTGTTCCCCTGATCATCTATTGCAGTTAGGCATCCAAATGCACTTGGAACACCCAATACAGAAGCTGCAAATAACTACTGCAATGGTGAAGTGTGCACAGGAACTAAAAATCTATACTTGTGTTTATCTTTTCTGAAACAGATATTCAAGGAACAATGCCCTTCCTGGTGCGAACCCTCACCTGTTTCCAAAGAGGTAATATTTCCCTGTGGCTTGACTATGTTTTCCCATACAAGACTGGAAACGGAACACATTCCTTCTATGGCTGTGAGGCTAGTTAATAACTATAATATGATGTCAAAGGTACATAAAGACACACACACACACACACACACACCATCAGAATTCCACATATCTCACCTCTCCAAAAGCATTAGAGCAGTAATATATTTAGATGGTTGTTTGTTATGGCCAGTCAGAAAGTGACCACCACTGGCTTCACATCGATAAAGTACTTGATAAGTCACCCATACAGCTAAACACTTTGTAGTTGCAAAACCAATGGTCACTCTCTAAGCAGCCATAACATCATCATCATCATCATCATCATCATCGTTTAACGTCCGCTTTCCATGCTAGCATGGATTGGACGATTTGACTGAGGACTGGTGCAACCGGATGGCTACACCAGGCTCATATATATAAAATCAGTTTTCATTTACCAAATCCATTCATAAGGCTTAAAGGCAAGCCAGGGCTATAGGAAACACTTACACAAGTTGTCACACAGTTGGATTGAACCCAAGGCCACATGATTGGGGAAGCAAACAAGCTTCTTAACCACACAGCCACATCTGAACTCAGAAAAAAAGCTACCATAGGCAGCTTTCTAGAATACGCATCCTCAACAAAAATGAAGACTAAGCTCTACTGCTAAAATATCATTATTTTAAAAACAAAGACAAAAAAAACCACATTAATCTCACATATTTTTCTGATTTCCAAAACAAACATTATATTCTTTCACAAATGTTGCTGTGATGTCTAACAGTTTAGTCCTGTTCGCCTATTAATGGTGTAATTTACAATAACCAACAGCAAATGGTAATAGTTAGGAGGTAAACGAGCTCCAATTATTAACAAATTTATTTTCAGAGTCATTTTCTAAGATAAAATTACTATTATCTAAAGCAAAGACCAACAACAGCATTGATAGCCATTTTAACTAACGCAGAACATACTGACACTTCGAAGTTGAAACTGGAGTTAATTAACAAAGAAGGAAGGCTGGAACTAGCCTAGTCAGGTCATTACGGGGGGGGGGGGGGTCTGACATTTCAGTACCCACCAGAGACTTGTATCTTTTTGTCTTTTGCTTCTTTCAGTCATTAGACCGTGGCCATGCTGGGGCACCACCTTGATAAGTTTAGTTGAACAAATTGTGCTCAGCATTTATCTTTAAGTTTGGTACTTATTCTATTGGTCTCTTTTGCCAAACTGCTAAGTCACAGGGCAGGAATAGTGAAGAACCTTGTGCCTTTAACAAACTCGCTTTATAACCACATGGTTTTAGGTTTAACCGTTTAGTATTCAGATTACTGTCAAATCTAATGCTTATTTATTTACATTGTCTTGAATTAATCTTGCATTATCTCATAGCTTTGAAATTTTAATGATGTGATTGTTTAATTTTACTCTAACATTGTAGGATAGGTACGAAATGTTGGATCTGGCCAGTTTGAAAATAAGAGGCAGGATATGGCCATTTTAAATGCTAAAGGGTTAACACAGCACGCCTCCTTAGACAAGTGTTTTCTACTCTAGCCCCTAACTGACCAATGCTTCATGAGTGAAGTGATAAATGGAAACTATGTGGAAGCCTCTGCATGTATATGTGTCTTTGTGCTCTGCCACCACTTGACAACTAGTGTTGGTTTGTTTACATCCGAACAAAAGAGACCAATGAATTAAGTACCAAGTTTTAAAAAGTTAAATACTGGGATTGATTTGTTTGACTAATCCCATCAAAGGAAGTGCCCCAGCATGGCCACAGCTGAATGACTGAGAAGAAACGATACTGTGCACCAACTGACACCATCAGGACTACTCACTCTTTCCGTCACAATATGCTACAAGCACCCAGGAACTGTTTGCTGCTGTGCCAAGGTGATCCTTTTTACAAGCTACAGACACAATCAGGTTCTAAAGGACCAAGGAAATCATAACCCGAACAACAGCCTTCGTCTGCATTTAAATGCTCTCTCTCCATTGACCTTTTCAACCAGAACATTCAGTGTTCCAACAGCCCATATTCTGTCAGGTATAAAACATAGCAGGATCAGTCACACATCAATGAAAATAGAGTGAAACCTCAGTTTATGAAGTTAATTCGTTCCTGAAATCTTTGTAAACTGAACCTATTTTTCCCGTAAGAAATTCAAGAGAAATCACTGCAAATTTGAGCAGGGTTGTGCACTGAGCAAAGCTAGACACCAACTGACGTTCTTCCTCCCTGATACTCCAGCTTGTACTCAACCCTTGTGGCCAGCTGATGCATTCAGTACTTGAGAGTTTGTCACTCAAGATGGTTTATGTTCACAAAGTTTTTGGTAAACTGAGGTTTCATTGCAGTTGGTCACATGCAGTCATACTCCCTTACATTCACAGTTTAACCCTTTCATTACTGCATTTATTTTGAGATGCTCTGAGTTTCTTTCAATTAATTTTAAATATAACAAAGAATTTAGTAAAATAACTTAGTTATCATTAAGCTAGTGTTAGGAACATAAATTGTGACTAAGGTTTGGTGGAAGATTTTAATTCAAAACTTATGAAAACAAGACATTTGTACTACAGAGCCAGACGCAGTCTCAGTCAGGTTGGTAACGAAAGGGTTAAACCCTACATGGGTCTACCTCATGTTTCATTTTTCAAGACTGTCAGTGTTGGTCAAGTAAACATTATCCATGTCGTTTTTTTTAAGTGGACACACAGTCATGGACACAGATGGGTCAGCCGTCCAGTTCAAATAGACATAGCATGTTATCTTACAGAATTGTAATGGGCAGCAGGATCAAAACAAGCCAATCCCAAGCAAGCTTGACCGACCCTACGACAAAGGAATCTATCTGAGGGAGATTTGTCTATTTTTACCAAGTCAAACAACAGCATAGATATTTCTTTGTAACTTGATAAAATAGGTTCCAGGGTTGATATGATAGTGGTCCCCTAAGTATGTGATGGACCTAGCAAGGATTATAACCCAAAGAATAAAACCAATAAAGGAATATATATGAAGAGAAGATAGATCAATAAATAAGAGTTTAGCTAGATATAGGAATATTCTTCTACTCTAGGCATTTTGGGAGAGGGAGCCAGTTGATTAGATCAAACCACCGAAAGGATGAAAGGCAAAGTCGATCTCGGTGGAATTTGAACTCAGAATGTAAAGACAGACAAAATACCACTAAGCATTTTGCCCAGCATGCTGATGTTTCTTCCAGCTTACTGCTTTAGATATAGGAATATCATTAAATGAAATGTACTGGAGGAAGACAACCCACACATTTCTTGCTGATGGAGCCTTCTCTCTCTCTCTCCTGTCTATATATAACAGCCTTACTACCCTGTCTGCACCAACTACACCAACTACACCACTGGTTTTCAACTGGGGCCCATATAAGATTTTCGGGGTTAAAATTTATGTGTAATAAACTACTTGCATTTCTTTAATACATAAAATATCTTGTTCTGTGCAATTCCTAATATCTAATTCTAAAAAATATGATGAGATTTTTTGGCTATGAGGGAGGGTTCACTTAAAATTGTTGAGAACCACTGAACATCATCGTAAGAAGAGAACCTCTACTTACTAGAAAGAGCAACCAAATCTCTATAAAAGCACAACTTGTCCTCTGAGAAAAAAAAAAGGAGGGGGGGGGACATGTTATATAATAAAGATTTAGATACACAATGCCAGAATAAAAAAAAATGGATGGGAATGAGTCGAATATCTTTGGCCAGAGATGAGTTGCAGCAAAGAACCAATAACATCGCAAGATCCAATAGTTGATGTAGTGTGGTGACTTCTATGTCTCAATGGCCCTGAGAGATATGCCAGTGAAATGCAAGTTCCTGGGAGGGCCTCCCATGCTGGACAGGGGTCCAAGGAGAGAAGCCAGACTAATGTTATAGACCACCTCTTCCCAGAGGTAAAAAATGGGTGTGAAGAGGGCCAACATCCCTACATAGAAAAAAGCAAGTTACAGAAGCATTGGAAACAATTCAAAAGCAACAAGATCCAGGAGAGGGTGGACAGTCCAGGGGGAAAGTCATCGCTGGCCTATGTCCCATAGGGAGCAAAGGGCACAAGTAACGCCACTTATACCACTTTCATGAGCCAATAAGGGAGCTTCTATGCTCCACTTGCTAGAGCTCCCTCAAATAAGACTTTATTGTCTTAAGGCGCACATGGAACATGTAGGTCCATAATACACAAAAAGATGAAATATGTTCTGTTTGCTAGAAAGCACAGCTAAATCTTCCTAAAATCACATGTAATCATTTTAAAATTGAAAGGACACACAGTTTATGTAAAAAAACTTGGTATTCATGGCTGGAAGGCCTTTGATCAAGGTTAACCTGGGTCTAAACAACACCTCCACAATATCTTATTATATGAAAATTGTGTGAAATGGTGGAATGTCATTACAAACACATGAATAATAATAATTTTCAACTCTAGGCACAAGGCCTGAAATTTTTGGATAAGGATGGGGGCCAGTCGATTAGATCGAACCCCCCCCCTTCCCCCAGTATGCAACTGGTACTTAATTTATCAATCCCGAAAGGATGAAAGGCAAAGTTGACCTTAGAACGTAAAGACAGACGAAATACTGCTAAGCATTTTGCCCAGCATGCCAACGTTTCTTATTTCTTTACTGCCCACAAGGGGCTACACACAGAGGGGACAAACAAGGACAGACAAAAGGATTAAGTCGATTACATCGACCCAGAGGGGACAAACAAGGACAGACAAAAGGATTAAGTCGATTACATCGACCCCACTGCATAACTGGTACTTATTTAACTGACCCCGAAAGGATGAAAGGCAAAGTCGACCTCGGCAGAATTTGAACTCAGAACACAACGGCAGACGAAATACCATTAAGCATTTCGCCTGGCATGCTAACATCTCTGCCAGCTCGCTGCCTTAACACATGAATAACAACAATAATAAATGTAGACACAAAATGTCTCAAAGCATTTTGCCCAGTGTGCTTAGCAATGCTGTCTTAATAATAATAATAATAATAATAATAATTCCACAAAGAAGTGGTGAAAGTGGGTGTTAGCCAAAACGATCAACCCTAGTACTTCAAAAACCATTGAAAGCAACATTTCACTGCGGGGCTGCTGCCCAGTGACTGAAGAACAAGAAACCCCAACAGAAACTTTCCATTTTTCTTTTCTATGTAAGAGCAGCAAATTCTGAAAAATTCAGAAATTTGCATGGAGGTAAGGGGCCAGTATTTGTTTCCCGCCACTGAATATTCTTGATATCAGTCCCATAATTCTAAATACCCAGCATTCTCTACTGTGTTTCAGTGGTATATACACCTTCTCCTCGACTTATAACTGAGCTCCGTTCCAACTGACAGGTTGTAAGTCGATCTGGTCGTATGTCAGGTTTATATTTTCATTCAAACGCAACTGATACCTGAAAGCGACTGAACAAGAGACAGTGGCAGGCAATGGATGCCTGAGTCTGAGGGGAGGGGGCCTGCGTTGCCAGATGCTGCCATAGTTATCATACACACAGCTGCCCAATGTCTGAAATCGATTTATTTATATATATTTCCTTATTTTTTTCTGGTCATATGTCAAGGAAAAAGTGTATATGTACATGTATATATACACATACACCTGCTCTATATTCAAACAGGCCAGATTTGGCCTCTCACACCCACCCTATAATGTCATTTTAGAAATAAACAATCACGTTATTGAAACCTCAAAGCTTTGAGACAATGCGTGATTAATTCAAAACAATGTGAATAAATAAGGATTAGATTTGATTAAGGAATCTGAATCTTAAAAGGTTATACATTAAATATATATATAAGTATCCCTTTAATATTTAAAATAGTCATTTCCAGGGTGCAAATATTCTGCTTGTTTTATGTTCAAACTGGTCAGATCTGGCATCTCATACCTACCCTTTCATGTCATTTTGAACATAATCACATCATCGAAAGACAATGCAGAATTAATTGAAAACAATGTGAATAAATAATGCAGAAAATTTGACAGAGTAACCTGAATGCTAAAGGGTTATGTGCACTAAAATATGTACCCTGTAAATGTGCAGCTGAACCAGATGCACCTAATACACTCGTGCGTCTTTTATGCCATCCAATATGGTAATTACGATTTAACAAACCCATGACATGTATATCAGGTGACACTGAACAGTAAACAGCTCCCGTTATAACTAAAATACATGTGACAGTCCAATGACAGAATTTTAAAACCCCTTTTGTTAATACAGTTCTGTTGAAATATCCAGCCTTTGTTTCAATTAATTTTGAAGACTGCAAGGAATTTAGTAAAATAACTTTGCCGTCTGTGTGGTAAGAAGCTTCCCAACCACACGGTTCCAGGTTCAGTCCCACTTTGTGACATCTTGAGCAAGTGTGTACTAGTGCCTCAGGCAGACCAAAGCCTTGTTAGTGGATTCAGTGGACATTAACTGAAAGAAGCCTGTTGTGTGTGTCTTTGTATGTGTGTCCCCCACCATCACTTGGCAATTGGCGTCAGTGTGTTTATGTCCCCCGCAACTTAGCAGCTCAGCTAAGAGACCAATAGAATAAGTACCAGGCTCTAATAAGATTAGTCCTGCGGTCAATTCCTTCGACTAAAGAATTCTTCAAAGCATTGCCCCAGCATGGCAGCAGTCTAATTACTGAAACAAATAAAAAGATGAAAGATTTATTAAGATGGTGTTTGGAATATTAACTAACCTAAGATTCTTAACTTGAAAACAGGAAGTCTGTATCACAGACCCAAGAGTGGTCTCAGGTGGGTTGGCATCTTTCATCATTTACTGGTTTCAGTCACTGGACTGTGGCCATGCTGAAGCACCATCTTGAATGGTTCAGTCAAAGAAATTGATCCCAGGACTTTATTAATCTATTGGTCTCTTTGCCGAACTACTAAGTCACAGGAATGTAAACAAACACATGCACACACACAAATATTAAGTTCAGTGCCTGGCGCCAGTATTTTCTTTCTGGTTAAAGTAACTCTTAATGCCTTGAAATTAAAGCTTCTTTCCTTGTTGAAAGCGAAATTTTAAGCCATTTCTTAAGAATATATAACTGTTGCCTCAGTGGAGTTGTTAGTATTGAGAAAGGCATCAAGCCACAGAAACCAAGTCAAAACAGACTATGAAACCTGGTTTTACTGGCTCCTGTCAAGTTGTCCAACCCATGCCAGTATGGAAAATGAACATTAAAATGATGATGATATTTATATATCATGCGACTGACCAGACTATTGGATGTTATACATTGCTGATCACAGTGCACTTTGCATTGTTGTAGCTTTTGAATGATGCCACCATTCTCCCTTGATCAGAAGACTATTCCGTCACAGGGTGATCTGTTTACAGCTGAGTGGACTGGAGCAACATAAAATGAAGTGTCTTGCTCAAGAACACAATCGTGCATGCACCACGCTTAACCACTAAACCTTGCACCTTCACACACACATACAATAGGATTCCTCACATTTTCCACCTACCAAATTCACTTTCAGGGTATTGTTTGGCCCAGGGCTATAGTCGACAACATTTGCCCAAAGAGTCACGCAACGAGACTAAACCTGAAACCATGTGGTTGCAAAACTAGCTCCTTAACCTCACAGCCATGTATGTTTTTTTTTTGGAATTTCAAAACACCAGTTTAAGAAAGTTTCACCATGATTGATGTAACACATCTACATGTGGCTTTCTTCCTACATGAACAGTGCCACCATCCACCACAAGGCCTGACAGCAAATTTACAATAGGTAAACTGCTAAATATCTGACAGTTGTTAAAAACAATGAAAAAATTTGTATAAGAGTGGAATATGATCACATTTAGTTCAAAAATATAAAGTCCCGTGGCTTAGAACAATTACATATTCACTTCATCAAAACGATATTCTTTTACTTGTTTCAGTCATTTGACTGCAGCCATGCTGGAGCACAGCCTTTAGTCAAACAAATCAACCCCAGGACGTATTCTTTGTAAGCCTAGTACTTATTCAATCGGTTTCTTTTGCCGAACCGCTAAGTTACGGGGTTGTAAACATACCAACATTGGCTGTCAAGCAATGTTGGAGGGAACAAACATAGACAAACATACACACGTGTGTGTATATATATATATATATATATACACACACACAACAGGCTTCTTTCAGTTTCCGTCCACCAAATCCACTCACAAGGCTTTGCTTGGCCTGAGGCTATAGTAGAAGACACTTGCCCAAGGTGCCACGCAGTGGGACTGAACACAGAACCATGTAGCTGGTAGGCAAGCTACTTACCACACAGCCACTCCATAAGTGTAAATATTTAGAAAAAGCTTAACTTTTACTTAAGTTACTGGACTGTGGCCACGCTGGGGCATTACCTTAAAGGGTTCCAGTGAACAAATTGAATCCTTTAGTTACCTTTTTTTAGGTTTGGTACTTCTTCTTGCAAGCTCTTTTGCCAAACTGCTAAGTTACAGGAATGTAACCAAACCAGGAGCCATCGGTCAATTGGGCACTGCCCAAGGGCCTGGTAAATAGTTATGCCTGAAGGTCCTTAATATTCTCAGTCTGCCCCTGAACCAAACTAACGCCAAAGATACACACACACATATTTACATACCCATACAATGGGCTTCTTTCAGTTTCCATCATTAAAATCCTTATCAACTAAAAATGGCAGAGGAATCCAAAAATAAACAAAAACCATGTCTAACAGCTGCCAAACATAAAAGTAACAACTTGGTTGGTCCCTACCACTAATGTAACAGAGCAGAGGGCAGTACTGATGAGCTTTTGATAAGGGCCGAGTCTGGTGAGCAGAAGTTATACACAGATGATAACATTTGTCCCAAATACTTACAACAGTGATGCACTCAACAAGGAAGGCAGTGGTGTTAAAATAGACAATAGATTCAATCTATCATCCGGAACCAGTCATGAGCAAACTGCAGTCTGAGGGACTTTCTGAATGACAAGCCTAAAAGATTACCATGAACTTCTTTTTTTTTTTTAGCAGTGCAGTCCTGTTTGAACCATGTCTCGTGTGGCCCACTTCCTGAGAAAGGTTGCCCATGCCTGCCTTAGACAAAACAAGAGTCCATCTGTGTGGTTTCTGCCTGCTGCTCAGTTATACTCACAAAACTTGGGTTGACCCAAATGTAATTCTAGTAAACATTTACCACGTTTGACCAGAGCTGGCAAATTTGAGAGCTGTACCAGGTTCCACTCTGATTTGACTTCATTTCTACAAGTGGATGATGATCTTTCACCAAAAGAACATGTTTGTTTGAGAAAAATCTAACTAAAGATAGAAGTTGAGAAACAGTGAGGAGTGAAAACTTTTCATAAATATCAAGTTTTTGCTGAATTATATTGACTCTGCAAAACAGTATAAAACTGACTTCAAATTTTGGTACAAGGCCAGCAGTTTCAGGGAAACTGCTGGCTTTGCCATAAGTCAATTATATCGACCCCAGTGTTCGATTGGTACTTGTTTTAGCAACCTCAAAAGGATGAAAAACAAAGTCAACTTCAGCAGAATTTGAACCCAGAACATGAAGACAGACGAATTGCCATTAAGCAGAGTGTTAACAATTCTTATTTCTTTATTGCCCACAAGGGGCTAAACACAGAGGGGACAGACAAAGGGATTAAGTTGATTACATTGACCCCAGTGCGTAACTGGTACTTAATTTATCGACCAGGAAAGGATGAAAGGCAAAGTCGACCTCGGCAGAATTTGTATTCAGAATGTAACAGCAGACGAAATACCGCTAAGCTACCCAGCGTGCTACCAGCTTTCCACCTTGAAATAGTCTAATTTTGGGACATACAAACTCATGACAGAAAAAGTGGGTTTAGTACACGTGGGAATCGAACCTGCACCTCTGAATTTTGCAATAAGTGTGCTGGTGTGGGTTCAATTCCCATGTGTACTAATACCTGTTTTTTCCTTGTCATGGGTATATACACCCTAATATTAGACTATTTTCTGGTGAAAACTACATGTATAAAAAAACTGTAAAGATACTTTCCATACAAGATTAAATAAAATGCTGCAGAGTGAAATCTCAGTTGTTTTACTAAACCAGATTAGAGAAGCTTATGATTAATAAGGACGACAGTGGATTGTCAGAAACACTAGTGTCAGACATAACAGTTTGCAGTATTTAGTTATGGCTCTTAATGTTCTACGGTCTCCTTAGGTGGTCAACTTTATCTATTACCTGGTTTAACACCACCACCACCTGGCTCCTTGAGTATCTATAGTGGAATCCACTGTGGGACAAGCACTGAGGCCAGATCTCTTCTTTCCTTTGTCCCTCCTCACTAGTCTTGGGGGTTGGTGTAAAGTGTCATAAAGGCAGTATAAAGGGTCAATGACTTTGCTCCCAACTAAACAAAAGTGTGTTTTTGAAATTGAGAGCTAGAGACTCTTCATGTGGCCAGTCAAACCTGCTAGAAATAGAAGTCAAAGATTCTTCATATTGGTTTTCAAATTTTGGCACAAGGCCAGCAATTTGGGGGAGGGGAGGGAGCTAAGTCGATTAAATCAACCCCAGTGTTTAACTGGTACTTATTTTATTGATCCCCAAAAAGGATGAAAGGCAAAGTTAACCTCAACAGCATTTGAACTCAGAAAGAATGCTGCCAAGCAGTTTCCCTGGCATGGTAACAATTGTGCCAGCTCATATTACACCTTGCCATCTTAATGTTGATCAAAGAAACAGATAATCCTAAAAAGACAGGGTGGGTATGAGTGGAAAGCTGCTGATTACAACAGGTCAGCTTTGTCAGGACTGACTTCTTTGCAACAGTTGTGAGAACTGGCTAAAGATGGCTGATTTCCAGGAATGTAGCACTTGACCTCAGCTTTCAAGAATAGCTAAAGAACTGTTGAACAGACAAACACTGATGCAGAAGCAACCCCACCAAACACACACAAAACTGCAACATGTAGACCCTGTCCACTTCATCTGAATGATGCTGTACCACTCACAAGTTTATTACAGTGCAATAGCAGCAGCAGTAGTAGTAGTAGTAGTAGCAGTAATGGTTGTAATAATTAAATGTTATTACCCGTTGTTTAGCATCTGTAAATAATGAGTATTTTAGTGGTAGAACTCAACAAGACAAGTTTATACATGTAAATTTTCGCGAAAAGGTATGGTAGTATCACAGACAAATCATTAGAAATTCTAGCATTTACACACAACAAAAAAAATAGTTGCCCACTCAGTATTGTTGTTAATCTAGCACCAGCTCCTGCAGCATTTACATCAACTTAACTCCATACCCATCCATTTTCTCCACCCACTTTTCCTAGAAGGGGTGTAGGGATAGTGTCCTCAGGCACCTCCACCATAGGGTCGTTTCAGAGAGTGACCGACTGAGATAATGGACAGCTACATCTAATAAGATTAACATACCCAGGAGTGAGACCGGGTATTTATAATCAAAGAAGAAAAAATTCAATGCTATATAATCCAAGAAAGGTACATAGAACATGTATTCTCTTGGAAACAAAAAATTTATATCAAAATCTCAAGTCATTTGCAGTTGTGGGACTACACCCTGAACATATCAAATATACAAAAAAATGCACTAATTCTCTCAACACCTGGAGAGAACCTCTAACACTCAACTTGCTAGAAATAGATGCTAATCCCTCTGAATACTCCTTACACTCTTAGAGAGGAGAAAGACACAAGATGTGAACCGTGTCAGGGGAAGGAAGAGGTGGATGGTCACAGTTGGAAGGTTTTTGATCATAATTTGGGCTGGCAAGGGGTTAAACAACAACTTGAAGCGTTTACCAGATGTTACCTCTGTGTGAGTAAAGAAACGCTTGAATTGTGAAGTATTTATGTTGTACTTCATTCCTGTCGAGTTTATGGCTGTAGCAAGTCTTAAACAGAGAACAAGTCTTAAACAGAGAACACACAAACAAAAAAAGGGGGGAAAAAAAGAAGAAAGAACGGAACACAGATTCCAGACCCATTTATAGGTGTAGAAGGAATTACTTGAGGGTATCCAGCTGTAACCTTACAGTGGCAGCAGATCTTCAAACGGTCCCCATGCTTGTGTGAAACAAAGTCACTCATGTGTGTTTGTGTGTGTACAGTCTCTAAGTACAAAACTTTTCTATTAAAAGACTGCACATACAATGACCATATAATAATACACACACGCAGTGTACATGAAACTTACCAAAACCAGAGATTCGTCCCTTTGCCCCTCTATCCCACACCACCACTCCTAGCTATTTCGAGGTTGGATGGTCGTCAGAGTTAGGAAGAGAAATCAAACGAAAAATCTCTTCAATTCAAAGTAGAACCATCCCACTTTACGCTCACTTGGAAAATAATTTTTTTTAAATATCACTACACAAAAGCGTACATATATACACCACGTACATGCACAAACCTATATATATATATATATATATATATATATATATATGCTTGGATGCAGTGTTTGTCACCTGCTGTTTAAAAGAGAAGACTGGCAGAGTTTTAGAATAGCAGTCCTTCGATGTCCCAAACCTCATGACAAAAAGAAAATGATGCGGAAATCGGAAATGAAGGTGGGAGTGGAACAAAAATGTAAAAAATTCGAGACTTTTTATTAAAAAAAAAGTGTTCAGAATGGTAATTTCTGGGGTATTAAAAAGTAGGTGGGGAAAAACCCTGCCCTGTTTTTCTTAAACCCATGAGATAAATGGGAGTTCGAAGGAGAGAGCTATTTTAAACTTGTCCCAGATTATTCAAAATCAGGTTGTTTTTTTATATTTTGTTTATATTATTAAATATATACACGAATAAAATCATTAAAAAACAATACTAATTAAGAACAAAATAACACTAGTTTTCTAACATAAAAAAATATATATATTTCCCAAGAATTAACAAGTTGCCCCCCACCAAAAAAAAACTGTTGAATTAAGAAATATTTTCAAAAAAAAAAATGAAAGATATTTAGACATTATTTTCCCCTTCCCCCCCCCCCTTTTGGGAGGGAGGGAGAATATTTGAAATTCCTTAATGTACCCAAAAAATCTCAGATGAAGTATAAAAACAGGAGAGTCATCAGTATAAGAAGTAACGGGGCCAGGCCCCTTAATTTTCAATAAAAATAAATAAATAAAAGCCAACTAGTGTGTGGTCGTTGACCTGTTAAAAGTAGCAGTAGAATTCCTTTCAGATTTACACCGTTCCAGTCTTGAAAAAAGACTGGGGGGGGGGGGGAAATTGGGGGGAAGGTAGGCTTATGTAGTCCTAAATACACATATAACATATATAGTGTTTGAATAACTACGACAGGATGGCCATCAGTGGAAGGTCGGTTTTGGGTAAAGCTGACCCTTAATATCCTAGGTCTGCAGTAAATAAAGATTGGTTATCCTATAAATAGCAGAATTAATCTCAAGATTTACATCCATGACATCTCGAAGGAAAAAAAAACTGGGATACATTTTCAGAAAGGTTAGTGTAGTCCTAGATATACTGTTTATCATAAAACGGGGGTGGCCACAAGTGGAAGGTTGGTTTGGTTAAGCTGACCCTCAAAATATCGAAAGTCTGCAGTAAATATTGAGACCCGAAAATATTTCTAAAAGACGCCGAGGAATCCTTAAAGTGATAACGGTTGAATACGTCAACAAGTTTATTTCACGACTTAATAAAGTGGAACGGACGGAACCAGTCTGAGTTTCTACCTGTTAGAATTAGCAGCTAAATTACCCTCAACCGAACATTGTAGTTGTGGATGACCGTGGTTGGAACTCCTCGCTGACGGGACCAAGGGCTAAAACAGTAACAATACTTTTAGCTGATACAATTAAAGCGACAATCATTTAATTATTTTGAATAATCAACACGGTCCCATGGACATAACGAGAGAGATATATAAGGATATAAATACCTTAAATGACTGAACAGTAATTAAATATGGCCTGGACCACAACAACATCCGAGAAGGTAATTAAGAGATGATTAATAATAATAAAAATAGTAATAACTATGGTTTATAAAGATTAATTAATTAATGATCAAGCTGAAGGGGGGAATGTGTTTAAAAGGATGGATGGATAAAGTATTGGGGGCGTTCATACCTTTTCTCTCTCATAAGTGCATCTAGAACGTAAAGAGAAAACGGCTCCAACGGACAGCAAGGTCGCGAGTTCGAAACCACCTGGAGACGGCGCAATCCCTTCCCGCCAGCCCAAGATGGAATAATAATTATAATACCTTTTAATTAGGTACAAACCTCCTATGGTAATAAATATCACAAAAGTCGATGTAATAATCAACCACAAATATATAACAGGTATTCGTTTTAGAAATTACAGGAGATGGAGGGGACCGAGGGTGGAAGAGAGAGAAGACAAGGGATTCGAACCTTGGAACAGGTAGTGAGGTATCAAAATTACAATAGTAATAATAATAACAGAAATAATAATAAGGGTCAGCTCGTTGCTCTTTTTGTGTCAACTCCCAACCATTTCTGATAAGCTATAAACAAGACGGGAAACTGAGAAGCTAGGACAATCATACTTTTTTTCTTTTCTTCATTTTAGACCCCTTCGTCTATCATAAAGATGTCCGTAAAACTATAATAACAAAAATTATTATCATTATTATTATTATTTTATATATATATATATATATATATATATATAACTAAAGGTCGTCTTCTAAAAACAAAAAATGTATACAAGTGGTAACCAAAAACGATTTGTCCGTCCGATTCAGGTTGGCGAAAAGCAGTATTTCTTTCCCCCCTAACGCCTCTGGAGCCCCCGACATAAAAATGTTGAGGGGAGGGGACTTGAAACAATCTGGCGGGAAATATCATTAATAACAACAACAACAACACTAATGACATTATTATTATTATTATTAAATTATCAATAAATATAATATTCTATAAATAAATAAATGAAATATAAGATTTAAAAGTTAAGGTATGTATAATATAAATGCATTAAATTATACATATATGTACATGTGTATATAGGTGTATACATACATGCATACTTACAGATATTACATGCATACAGAAATATATACTGTAAAGATGCATACATGTATACACATGCATACATAAATGTGTGCATATATATAAATAATATATATATATATACAGTGTATATATAATGTATATATACACAGGAATTAAACACGCAAGTGAGATAATGCTGAGCTGTGTTATTTTTTTGTTTGGGATACAACAGTATATATATATATATATATATATATATATATATATATAGCTCCACATATATATTTATATATACACATACATACATATATATATATATATATATATATATATATATATTCAAGTCAAAAATTTCAAACAATGCTACATGGTAAAGGGGAAAGGACAGCATGTAGGTAATAATAATAATAATAATAATCATTCAAATAACATACAATAAAGCATTCATATTGAAATGTAGGTATAAAACAGAAATTAAACATCCAATCTACCTATATACATACATGGCAGAGATATATATATTATTATTATTATTATTATATATATATGTAATGTCTGTATACATACACACATGAGGAGGGCAAGTAGCTCAGTCGACACAGTGTAGAGAGAGAAAGAGAGAATGATGGTGATGATGATCACACTGGCTAGCTAGCTAGCTGCTCATGGCGGTAGTAAAATAACAGTAGAAGTATTATAAACGGCGGCGGTGAGAGAGGAAGGAAGGAAGGGAAAGATAACGAGAGAGAGAGAGAGTGAGACATGGTGGGGGGAAAATATTAGTGTGGTTGAAGCAGAACACACACGCTCAAAAAGAGAAAAGAGAGCTGGCCTAGTAAGGATAATATAGTAGTTAGTCGAGGGACAAGTTTAGTCGCCATTTCTCCTCACTACTAGACAACAGAGAGAGAGAGAGCCAGGAAATAAATACATAAACAGAAGAATTCATGTTAATATTTTGCTGTTGTTTCTCATATTTACGAAAATCGTGCAAGTAATATAAAAAAAACAGTTGGTTATCAAAACAATAAAGAAAAACTAGACCTTTTTTATATATGTATATATATATTTTTGTGAATGTAGCAACCGATTTAAATTTAAACAACGGACAATAAATAACACATTTATAGATTCCTACATGTTAAGAAATACTTTTGCAATCGTTGAAAGACAAAACAATACATTCTAAAATTACATTATTATGCATGAAAAAACAATTTTAAACAGAATCCCACATGTTACAAAATGGATACTTTTACTGCTGTTTCGACAAATAAAATATAAAAGCAAAAATAAGGGGAAACTTGTACAATACATTAAAATATATTATTGCTATTATCAGCTCCCGCCCTCATGAAAACAATACATGAAAAATTTTGCAACTGAAATTCCCACATGTGGCAAGATTATAATTTAAGTATTGTCTAAACAAAATATATAAAGCATACTACAAAATTCCAAATAACTGTACAAAATGTATTAACTATTGCTTATACGCATAATGCAATGCAAATTACCTCATATAATACACATGTAATATCAGCGACCATGAGCAAGGAAAGACAGCCATGCATACACTCCTACATGTGGCAACAATATTTCGCAATGACTAACATCAGATTTTTTTTTAATGAATTTAATTCTAAAAATTAAAAAAAAATTAATGTTCCCTAATTATTATTATTAAATAATCATATATTTATTTGTTTTATGTGAAGATAAACGGGCAAATAAAATAAAATTTAAAAAAAAAAAAAAAAGTTTGTTCGAGCCGAATTTTTTGAGTGTGTTGCGTAAAATACGAAGTTAGCCACACTAGCGTCAACAGGCAGCTTGGACTAATTTTAAAAACCAAGCACAAAGTACACGACACGACCCATTTATAAACACACACACACACACACACACATATATATATATATACATATCTTGTAGTATATGTCTGTGTGTATATATATATATATATATATATATATATATATATATATATATATATATATACATATACAAGGCAGAGTCAAACTGCTTCACTCACTAAAATAATGAATAGCAGTTGCTATATATTACTAGAACAGCTGACATTTAATAGAGAATAAATGAAATTTTATATATATATATATATATATATACATACATAGACATATATATACATTTTGTTTACACATATACAGATACACACACGTGTATATATATATATATATATATATATATATACACACATAATATCCCGTGAACCTGGAGATAAAAAAAAACTGCTGCACACCAAACGAAAACCAAGCGAAACTATATTTTACTGTGGGGAAAAATAAGTTTTAAAAGTACATATTTGTTGATATGAAAATATCGGTGAACTTAGTTTAACGATGAATGTTAAACATGGAGGATAATGGAGGAAGAGATAGAGAGAAATAGAAGGAGGAGGAAGAATTAGAGATGGGGCAGGAGGAGATGTATAGAAGGAAGGAAGAAAGGAAAGAGAGAAAAATGGAGGAAGAGAGAGGAAGCAATGACTGAGACACAGAAGAGGAAAAATAGGCCAGGAATTCACTGAGTACAAGAGGGACATTTTGGAGTAGATAGAGAGAAAGACTAAGGAGAAGTAATATAATAATAATAATAATAAATAACCACAAGTAGCAGGAGAGAAGAAAAAATAAAATAAAGACTACATACATCTCGACATGTAGGCTTTCCATTAAAGACAAAAATAGAGAGAAGGAGGGAGGAAGAATTGATTTTTATTTTGGGAAATAAAAAGAACAGTAAAAATAATATAAATTATTTAAGTATGGAATTTCCGGGCTTTATTAAACGTCAGACTGGTGGATTTCTTTCTTGTTTTTTTTTTGTGCTAACGACGACACTAGGCTACTTTTCGATCGGCCTGATAATTCTTCATAGGTATATATATATTAGATACATACACACATGTGTGTGTGTGTATATATATATATATATATATATATATATATATATATATATAGAGAGAGAGAGAGAGAGAGAGAGAGAGAGAGAGAGAGAGAGAGAGATGTGTGTGTGTGTATATATGTATATAGTATGTTTACGTGGTGGAATCAATTTGTTTCATTAAACACCTTCAAGGTGGTGCCCCAGCATGGCCGCAGTCTAATGATTGACAAACAACTAAAATATAAAAGATGTGTGTATATAAATATATATGTGTGTGAATGTATATGCATTTATCTTTTTATCTTTCATTGTTTCAGTCATGCTGGAGTACCGTCCTAGAGAATTTCTAGTCGAACGAATCGACCCCAGGGCTTTTTTTTTTTTTCTTTTAAAGCCTGGTAGTTACTTTGTCGGTTTCTTTTGCCGAACGTCGCTCGAATGAACATATACAAAGCAAAATGAAATGAAATACAATCAGTTCTATTGATGGAATGAATCATCAGCTCTGTAACTCTACAATAGTGTATTGAGTACTCTTTCTTCCCATTATGAGACACACACACACACACACACACATATGTATATATGAATAGAGATATAATTATATGGGTGGAGATGGAGTATATGTAATCTGGGTATACCCCCACTTTTAAATTTTGTTTTTTTTTACGGAATCCTATGTTTCAGACCATGGAGAATCCGATTCTGGGAAAAAATTTTCAAAAATCTCAATTTCAAAATTTCGATCCCCCCCCCCCCCCGGTTTTTATATAGATCCACAGGGTAAACCTAACCCTAACTCAAACCCTAACCCTAACCCTGACCGTAACCCTAACCCTGACCCTAACCCTAACCCTAAACCTAACCCTAACACTAGTTTTGTGAGATTTGGCTGTTATTTCTAGCATGTAAATAGCCTGCTTGGTGGGGGGGGGGGGGAATTGAAATTTTTCAAAAATTTTTTTTTCAGAATCGGAATCTCCATAGCCTAAAACGTGGGATTCCGTAAAAAAATTAATAAATAAGGGGGGGGGGGGGTTCAGATTACATATAGTCCATCTCTACCTGAAATACAATCAGTTCTATTGATGGAATGAATCATCAGCTCTGTAACTCTACAATAGTGTATTGAGTACTCTTTCTTCCCATTATGAGACACACACACACACACACATATGTATATATGAATAGAGATATAATTATATGTATATATTGATGTACGTTGAAGTTTAAATTTCAGGTATTTTTTGTTCTTTCACCGGTTTCAGTCATTTTTCTGCGGCCATACTGGAGCGCGTTAGATATTAACAAAAAAAAAACAATTTGCCTCTGTCTCACACAAAATATTTTAAATCCTTGAATTATTTTATTTTAAAAGCGAATAAAAAATAAACAATTCAGAAGTTTCAACACACACACACACAGTCCAACAAATGGTTATTTTGGTAGGTGTCAAAAGATTTTTACACAAAAGTAGGTAGTGATGTCGATCACTTTCCTGAAAACAATAATTAGCATTTATAATAATTGATTTCCTAAAAAAAATTGATTAAATTTTTTTTTAAATAGCTTTTTTGTTTGTTTTTTCTTTCGAAATGAAGCAAAAATTGAATGAGGACAGGGACCGGGTCGTATCTGAGGGTGGATGAACTCATTACAGAACAAAGAGTACAACTATGACGAGGAGGAAGAAAAGGTGTAAGATGATGATAGTTTTGTTAACTTAGAACAAGAAATAGATAAGTCCCAGACCACAAGATATTCTGGACAAACAAATTGTCAAAAGTTGAATTATTATCATTAGGGGGGAAAATGCCCATAATTGAATGAATGCAAGAGACAGCGAGGGTGTCCCTATGTGGTACCGCGAGATGCTAAATATAGCAACTAAACCGGCTTTTAATTTCAGTGTCACCTAAGAAAAGAAGGACTAGTTGGATAATGTAGTTTTAGGGGCAGAACGACAGAATGGATGGATTTCACAGTGATAGGTCCACCTCGTCAGTATTGACCTGGGGTAAAACACTAACACCATTAATAATAATAATACTGAAAACAATAAGTGCTAATGAGATAGATATCAAATACACATTAATGTTATATGCACGTGTGCGTATGTATGTCTTGTTTATATGTAAATATATGTCACGTCTGTATGTGTGTATATATAACACCCTTGAGAACACACTTACCCTCACACAATTATAATTACACTTCCATCCTTATTTATAATTATTATCATCAATCACAACACCCAGACACTTCAAAATAAATATTGCAAACGTTTAATAAGCACTTAATATCCTTTGCAATTTTACCGAAATCATCATTACGAGATATATTTTCGTAAATTTATATATCTCTCCTGAATATACATTCCAGTGACTAACATGTGTGACTAGATACACACAATAGTTCTATACTAATGTTTGTCTAAGTTAACTCTGACTAATAAAGTCATTATTATGTTATAAATAAATCTATATGACCGACATAACCAAAAGGCGCACCCGTTCTAAGACTATTAAATATTATGTATGCAAATATATATATATGTATATATAATGTTGTATCTTTCCCTCTTAGCTCTTTAAATCCCACCCTGGGATTCAACTATTTTTTGACACATGTAGAAATACCAGTAATATATTTAGAACACTATCTGCCCTCGATAACACACACACAACTTGTCCTACAAAGAATGTTAATCATCAATTTTTTGTCTAGAGACACTGAAGGGAAAGCTTAATATTACGAAGCATTCAAAAGGTGTGTGTGACGAGGAAAGGCGAGGAACAACAATATCATTTTGAATTAAATAATATATCAAATTAAATTAAAATCAGTTAATGAGTGGTAGGAGAAAGCAGGGAACCGCGTGTATTATTGGAGTATCACGAGCAGGAGAGTAGTATAAAAAGAGCCTGAAAAGGGTCGGGCTGTGGCAGTTTTTGCGGTCGGGGCTCCTATCTGGGATTAGGGAGCCCCAAGTCCCTTCGTTTCTCTAATACCACATGTATTGAAAGACAGTACGTTGTTATTCGAAGGCTTTTTCTAACGGGTTTAGCGATCCCGTGCTTTTGTTATCGGGTGCTTAGATCCCGGTTTGGCTCTGATCAAGTACACACACCTATGCTGAAAACGCATCCCACCTGAGAAAAACACCATCTAATATCCAGGAAAATGCAGTTCGGGATTAGGAGTTAAGATGGGATTAATGGCAGCGCGTATCGATCATATATGATCCATTGTAAGGTCCTTTTTTTTCTCAACCCGAAAACAGTGTTGCACTGCCTTTGGTAGCAAATAGAGCAGCTACGAGGGGTACCCATCCAGCGCACATTATATATAATAAAGAAGTATGTGTGTATATATATATAGAGAGAGAGAGACACACACCAAGTACTTTAAAGTTACCAGTGGTTAATGAGTAATCAAATACTCATACAGATTGTGTGTATAAACACAATAATAAGTCTAATAAGGTGTAGTAGATATTATTAGTACATTCTAAGTATGTAGAAACCGGTATCGCTAAGTAAAAATAGCACAACTCTTTATATATATATACACCAGTTACTCCTGGTACCCTCCTCTCACTCCCACCACCTCTTTCTACTGTGCGTGTGTATATATTGATAGATAGATATAGACAGTCGGGTGGATAGATGTGTACCTTGCGATATGAGCAGAGAGAAAGCAAAAGAAAATGAAGTTAAATAATAAACAAATTTAAATGTAAATTCTTCAGAAAATGCGGGTATATATACTATGTAACACCATATATATGTACGTGTGTACGTATGCGAGTGTGTGTGTGTGTGTGTGTATATATACGAAAGAATGCATTTATATATATATATACATATATATATTAGTCCAGGTATTTGCAAATGTACTTGATTTTTGCTTTAGGACTTATCTCCATAAATTATATATATATATAGTGCATCAGTTGTATTGAAAAATACCATCGAGTCTAGCATCGCCGACAACCAGTGCATTCATTTATATACATACATACATACATACATATATATATATATATATATATATATATATATATATATATATATATATATACACACTGTATGGCTGACTGGAGTGAGTGTATGAAGATATGTGAACGTGTGTTTTGTCTATACGTGTATGGGCGCTATGTAGAAATGTGTGTGTGCTGTCTATACATGTATGTGTACGTGTAGGTCTGTGCGAGTGTACTGTCTATATATATATGTATATATATGTGTGTGTGTGTGTGTGTTGTATATATATATATTTGTGTACTAGACTTTCTCTACATGTTTGCATGAATGAAAGTGAGCGGCGTCGTGTATAATATGCATAAATAGGTGTATATGAATGCATTTACATGCGTATGATAACTGTATATACGTGTGTGTAGAAATGACATTGAGTGGATGCATGCGTGCGTACACCGTAGGAGAGAATGCGGGTGCATATACGTGTACACCGTGTTTAAACATGAATTTGGGTATGTGTGTATATGCGTGAGTACATGAAATTCTGTGCGTGAAAGAGTCGGGTACCTATATATATATATATATATATATATATATATACACACACACAAAGCGGGTTTAAACGTATTTGTGAATGTGTGCATGTGGATATGTGTGTACGTGTGTATAGATGGGAGGAGAGAGTGCGGGTGTGTATGTGTGTGCAGCATGTTTAAATATGTATTTAAACACGAGTGTGTGTGTCTGTGTGTTAGTCAAAACACCAACAACTCTTTCATACATGAAGCTATCCATATTATACATTCATTCTCCCACATGTGTGTGCTCCCGTGCATGTGTTTACATGTGGCTCTTGTCTAACATGTATATATATATATATATATTTAGGTGGTGGTGGTGGGAGTGAAGTTGCCACCGTTTCTATTGTTGCCCTGCTTCATATTCAGCAACGACCCAGATGACCTAGAAGCAAATAACCGAACGGATTCCAGCCGTGACCATCACATCGATGTTTTCTTTTCCGTATTTTTTTTTATCCTTCAAGCCACTAAACTACATTATGAAATGTTTGCTTTCTTTTTTTCTTTCGTTTGCTTCGAAGACGCTCGGCCAGGCGACCTTTTCATAAGAACGGGCCGCATGAAACGGGGGAACGAGGTGCATTCGACATGATACGGGCCACACTACTTAAAACAAATATTCCAACATAGTTTTTCGGGCCGCATGTGGCCCGGCCCGGCCCGCAAGCCGCTGTAGGTTGTTCATGTCTGCGCTAGGACGTGTATATGTGGATGGGTGGGGGGGGAGAGATTTGGTTGTTATTTCTAGCAGTCGAGAAACTCCCACGTATGACCTCGTGTGATTGTTAAAAAAATAATCTTGTGCAAATAATGTAAAGGAGTATCGTGTGTGTGTGAGAGAGAGAGAGAGAGAAAGAATGTGTGCGTTTGTGTGTGCTATTGTTTGTATGTGTGTGTGTGTGTGTTATTGTTTTTATGTGTTTGTGAAATTTTTTGTGAGTGTGTATTGTGTGTGTGTGTGTGTGTGTGTGAGTGGTTTAACTACAGAGACAGACAGACATAGAGGTGCACGATGGTGGTGCTCCAGAACTGCCACGATTCGAACCAGTGTTTTTGTTTTCCTTTTGTTTTTGTGTTTTTTTTTTAAGGAAAATAATAATAATAATTATTATAACATAACAACAACAAAAAAAACTACAAAAAAAAAAACATGTACACACCTCAAATAAAATCCCAAAAAAAAAACCACTCCTTCGGCTCCCAAACACTTTGTACGGTACGGCGGACTGGAAAAGGCAGAACTCACATCATCATCATCATCATCATCATCATCAACTTTATCATCATTAACAACAATAACAACACTACAGGAGGAGGAGGAGTTTCGCGGTTGTAGTGGTAGGAAGAGGGGGAGGAGAAAAACTAGGGGAATGGTAGGAGGAAAGAGTATAGCAAGAGGGGGAGGAAATACCCTCGAAAAAATTAAAACTCGCGGAAGTTAAACCCTCCCCCCACCTATACTAGTATACCTCCCCCTCCCCTTTTTTTATTTTATTTTTGCCTTTATTTATTTCCTCAGACGTCCTACTAAAGACAAGTTTCTCTCTCCACCTCCAGATTATATATATATATATATATATACTTTTGTGTGTGTATATATACATAGGTAAATACATACTTATATGTCATTTATATATATATATATATATGGGGAGTGCCACGTGTGAGTGAAGTGTACAATACATTGAGCACAACTGTGAATATGGAGGAAGAGGTCAGAATAAAGTCGGTGAAGTCACAGAGAGCGAGAAACGGAGAGGAATATAGAAAAAGACTGAGTGGGAAATAGAGAGAAGAGAAAGGGTAGAGAAACAGAGAGAGGGAGGATGGGGAGTCAGAAACGAGGCGAAAACCACGGGAGAGGAAGAAAAGGAAATAAAGCTGAGAGCTCGAGCTAAACACGAGTAACGGGAGTAGAGAGACTGAGGTGGAGGGAGGGAGGATAGAGTTTGTGAGAGAGAGTGAGAGGGGGTGTGTGAAAGAAGAGTGTTAAGGAAAGTGGTGAGTACAGCTGAAGGGAGTAGAGGAGTAGGAAGTGGAGGAGGTAATGAGGAATAAGAGAGAGGGGAAGTGGGAAGTTAAAAAAAACAATGAATAAAAAAATAAATAAATAAACGGTGCTGGGCTAGCAACGCCAAGAGTAAATAAGGAGTAACCAACCAGAGAGAGAGAGAGAGGGGAAAGGTGATGAAGTGAGATGGGTGCAAACAAGAAGAGGAACAGGAGGAGGAGGAGCAGGAGTAAATACTAACAGTAATGATGAGGAAGAGGAGGAGGGGAGAAAGAAACGGGTTAAAAAGATTTGAAAGGGAGGAGATGGAAACTGTGAAGGAGTAGGAGGAGTATACGCAATTAGGAGGAAAACGAATAATAAATAAAATAAAATAAATATATATGCTTATACACACACACACACACACACACATATATGAATATATATGTATATATTTATAATATATATACTGTGTATGCATATACATGAGATAGGAAAAAGAAAAGCTTGCTTCAGTTGAGACTTCAAGTAAGACACACAGACACATTGCAAGTACTTACATGACATCAACTACTGGAGGGAGTTCCGCGCGTAGACTTGCTAAATATACCACATGCATACACATATATATGAATCTACACGTGTGCATCTATATACTCACACACATATATACATCTATATATGTGTAGGCCAACAAAATCAAATGGAAGTGGTCGTTTGACCTGCTAAAGGTAGCAGCCAAATTTTTTTTTTTTACAATATCACACTGCAATCCTATATAAAGGAAGGACACATTCAAAGATGGCCTATATCTCAAATATATATACTCGTAATATATATATATATATATATATATATTTGCAGTGTACACCTTATCGATATTGGAATGTTAATATGCTTGCAGGACTCAATAACTGAAAAGAGGACACATTCCATCATGTTGTCCTAGATAGATTATGTCCCAAGATATATTCATTGCACCATATAATTGAATACCTTATTGATATAGGAATGTAATGTCATTGTAGCACTCAATACCTGGTGATTGGACTTAATTAAAATATACGGACTGTTAGACAGGTAAATGTAATGTAAAACAACAAAACGTATATATATACAAATTCTAAATATATATATTCTTTTATTTGTTAAAGTCATTAGACTGCGGCCATGCTGGAGCACCGCCTTTAGTCGAACAAATCGACCCCAGGACTTATTTGTAAATCTAGCACTTATTCTATCGATCTTTTTGTCGAACCGCTATGATACTTAGACGTAAACACATCATCATCGGTTGTCAAGCGATGTTGGGGAGGACAAACACATACACACACACACATATATATATATGAGGGCTTCTTTCGGTTTCCGTCTACCAAATCCACTCACAAGGCTTTGGTCGGCCTGAGGCTATAGTAGCAGTCACTTGCCCAAGGTGCCACTCTGGGACTGAACCCAGAACCATGTGGTTGGGAAGCAAGCTTCTTACCACAAAGCCACGCCTGCACCTATATATATATTTTATCTTGTTTCAGTCTGCAGCTATGCTGGCTGAATCCACCCCAGAACTTAGGTTTTTTTAAGCATGGTACCTATTCTATCAGTTTATTGCCAAACCACAAGGTTACGGGGATGTAAACACACCAACACCAGTTGTCAACAGACAAAGACATATTCTCATACATACATATATATATGTCTTCATCTTTTGTTTTTTGTAAATTCCAACTATATATATATATATATATGATTGACTATATATACAACAAGCCTCTTTCAGTTTCCAGCTACCAAATCCACTCAAGGTTTTGGTTAGCCCAAGGCTATAGTAGAAGACACCTGCTCCAGGTGCCACACAGCGAGACTGAACCTAGAACCATTTGGTTGGGAAGCAAGCTTCTTACCACACAGCCATGCCTATATATATATAGTTGAAATTTACAGAAAAACAAAAGACAAAGACAGGTGTATAAACAACAAACAGGTGTATTAGTCTACCGTTTGACAGGGTGAGAAAATCTTTTATGCTTTGAGCCTACGCTCTTCAACAGAAAGGAACACAAGGAAATAAACAGAGAGAATAAAAAGACTTTTGGAGTTAGAAAACAAAATACAAAGACGTATATATATATATATATATATATATATATATATATACATACATACATACATACATACATACATATATAGCAGGTGTCTTTGGCTATAGCCCCAGGGCCAACTAAAGCCATATGAGTAGATTTGGTGCACAGAAACCAAAAGAATCCTGTCATATGTATACATATATAAATAGTTTTATGTATGTGTGTACATATATATATATATATATATATATATATATATATATATATATGTATATGTATAGGAGAATTTACGAAAAAAACAGACGAAGACAGGTGGTGTAAATAACAAAAGGATATATTAGTTTAACGCTCGGGAATACAGAAAGTCTTTAACGTTTCGAGCTACGCTCTTCAACTGAAAGGAACACAGAAAGAAACAAGGAGAGAAAAAAATATAAATGTAGTGGTCAGCGATCTATCATGGCGAATGCTATATATATATATATATATATATATATATACAGACATCAAATTTACAGGAAACAAAAGACAAAGACAGGTGAGGGAACAACAAACAGCTGTATTGGTTTGACCAGTGGTGACTCGTAGATGAAATTAGTGGGGGTGCTACTTCAGAAAATTTGTAGCTGTTGTTTTAATATTGTGTAAAAGGAAACAAACGTATAAAAAGAATATTCATACAAAAACTTGATCAGTTCGCGTTTTAGTCACTGCCAGGTAGAGTTTAATTTGTTCGCTGAACACCGCTGTGAATTCACCTTTGTTTTTCAAAAATCCCCCTTAAATCACAAAATAAGGGGTTGAAATGTGCCCTATTTTTCAAATCCTGCAGCAACACTGAAGCTGGAAACAGGATAATAATCTAATTCTATACTTTATCACATTCAAGAATATAAACACGTTTTTAAGCACAACACATGCAGAGTCAAAAAGAAACACTAAATTTCACCCGGCATTATCATTCATGCAGTGCTCTCTCTACCTAGTGTGAAGCTTCCTATCTCAGACATGTGAACATGCGCACAACAGCCAAACACCGTGTCACTGGAACTGTGAAGCACACAGTTCTGTACAAAGATTTTTGTATTTTTTCATAAATTAGGAGATGGCCACTGACATTAATTTTAATGATCATATAAAGTACAAGTGTAAAGAAAGAATTAAAGAAAAAAAAGGACTCGTTATATTGAATGTTATCGATAATATCGAGTGGACAAAGGGGGTGCTGCCAGTTCCCCAGTTCCTATGCACGAGCCACCACTGGGTTTGATACTTGTGAAAAATGGAAAAGTCTTTGGCATGTGTGTTTGTCTTTGTGTCTGTGTTTGTCCCCTACCACCGTTTGACAACCGGTGTTGGTATGTTTACATCCCCATAACTTAGTCATTTGGCAAAAAAGACCGATAAAGTACCTGACTTTAAAAAAATGTTTACAGGGACACAAACACACCAACATTGATTGTTAAGCAATGGGGGTGAACAAACACAGACTCAAAGACACGTACATATATATGTGTGTGTGTATATATATATATATATATATATATATATATATATATATATACATATATATACAAATAATATATGAGTATATGCATATATATGTACATGTATGTACATACCTTCATCTACATGTATATATAGATGCATATCTGGGTACATGACGTTGCAAAAAAACATGGACAAAATGATTAAACAAGGTACAAAAAACACACAGGCCACATAGAGAACATATCCTTCATCAGCTGCCACCCTTATAACACAAGCGTTTCGAAGAGTTAATGAGCTTCTCTCATTTTCCATCTACAGAATCCACTGACAGGGCTACAGTAGAAGACACCTGCCAGAGGTGCCATATTGTGGAATTGAACCTAGAACCATATGTTTGGGAAGAAGTCCTACTAAATGTGTTGAGTGCTTCATTTTTGGTTTGTTCACTCACTCATGTGTGTGTGTGTGCATGTGTGTATATGTGTATATATGTATATCAGGGAAAAAAATCAATATTAATAAGCTTCAGATTATGCACCAACAGATAACTACTCATACATCAATACTGTTATTATATAATATACATTATATATACATACATATATATATATACATTATATATACATATATATATATATATATATATATATATATATATATATATATATATATATATATATATATATATATATGTATATATATGAGCCAGCCGTTGCCAGTACCGCTTGACTGGCTCCCGTAGGATTTTCGGGTGAGATCGTTGCCAGTGCCCCTGGACTGGCTTGTGCGGGTGGCACATAAAAGACACCATTTCGAGCGTGGCCGTTTTCGTGCGGGTGACACGTAAAAGCACCCACTACACTCTCTGAGTGGTTGGCGTTAGGAAGGGCATCCAGCTGTAGAAACTCTGCCAAATTAGATTGGAGCCTGGTGTTGCCATCCGGTTTCACCAGTCCTCAGTCAAATCGTCCAACCCATGCTAGCATGGAAAGCGGACGTTAAACGATGATGATGATGATATATATATATATATATATATATACATATATATATATATATATATATATATATACATTTGGCCATTACATAAAAGAACATATACATATATACATACACATATATGTGTGTGTTTAAGTGTTTCTCAACCATTTTTCACCTCCCCCACTTAATTCCTATTTTACTTGAAAGGACTCTGATAGCCATATGATGGTTTAAAAATCCTATTATATTTCGATAATTAAATACCATTGAGAATTGTATTAAAAAAATTGGTGCAGGAGTGGCTGTGTGGTAAGTAGCTTGCTTACCAACCACATGGTTCTGGGTTCATTCCCACTGCGTGGCATCTTGGGTAAGTGTCTTCTACTATAGCCTTGTGAGTGGATTTGGTAGACGGAGACTGAAAGAAGCCTGTCGTATATCTGTATATATATTTATATATATATGTATGTGTGTGTATATGTTTGTGTGTCTGTGTTTGTCCCCCCAACATCGCTTGACAACCGATGGTGGTGTGTTTACGTCCCCCGTAACTTAGTGGTTCGGCAAAAGAGACCAATAGAATAAGTACTAGGCTTTCAAAGAATAAGTCCTGGAGTCGATTTGCTCGAATAAAAGCATTGCTCCAGCATGGCCGCAGTCAAATGACTGAAACAAGTAAAAGAGTAAAATATTTTGTGCATTGTAGAAGTATTGCCAGTTTAGTGCAGATGAATTTCAACACCAAAATCTTACATGGACTCCCAAGGGCCTACAAACCATTCATATATTTATGATGTGGGCCGTATATGTGTATGTATATGTGTGTGTGCCCATGCATACATATTTATAAGCATTTTGGCAAGTTTAGACAGAAGATAGAACCTTCTGTAACACTGCCAGCACTGTATTCAATCATCTCCATCAGATGTAGTTCCTTGAGGTCATTTTTCTCCACCTCATCTCAAGTTCTCCTTCTTCCCCAAAGGCCATTCCCTTTAAAAGCTGAGCACTTTTTTAATGCTGCTATAATCTGCCATTCATTTTACCACCTTATCTCCTCATTTAACCCTTTTGATACCAATCCGCCTGAAACCACCTCTGGCTCTGTAGTACAAATGTCTTGTTTTCAAAAGTTCTGAATTAAAACCTTCCACCAAACTTTAGTCACAATTTATGTTCCAAACACTAGTTTAATGTTAACTAATTGATTTTACTAATTTCTTTGTTATATTTAAAATTAATTGAAAGAAAGACAGAACATCTCAACAGAAATATGGTAACAAAACGGTTAATTAGTTACAAATTACAAGACAACCTCTCAATGCATCCTGAACAATTTTTAACCCTTTAGCATTTAAACTGGTCATATCTGGCCAAAATATTCTCCCTGTTTTAGGTTCAGACTAGCCAGATCCAGCTTCTCATACCTAACCCACCACATCATTCTAAAAATAAACAATCAAATCATCAATCTCAAAGCTATAACATGATTGATTGAAAACAATGTGAACAAATAAGAATTACATTTGACAGAGTAATCTGAAAGCTGAAGGGTTACACATATGTATCTATTTAGCCATATACAAAGTCCAAATATTCTCCCTGTTTTATGTTTAAACTAGCTAGATCTGGCCTCTCACACCTACCCTAGAACGTCATTCTAAAAATAAACAGATTTTATGTAATTTTTCCTTATTTTTTACCTTACTTAAAACAATGTGCAGTTTAGTGATTAAACAAGGATGTTGCTTTTCTCTTCTAGGGTCGATTGCTTCGACTAAAAACCCTTTAAGGCGGTGCTCCAGCATGGCCACAGTCAAAATGACTGAAACAAGTAAAAGAATAAAAGAATATGTATGTATGTATATATACATTAAAGGCACCTATGCTGGTGACATCTTAAAGGCACTTTTGTTATGTTAGTCATTTTGATGAACCACTAAGTTACAGGGATGTAAACACACGAACATCAGTTATCAGGCGATGATGGGAGACAAATACAGACACACACGCACAAATATATACAATATATATATATATATATATACAACAGGCTTCCTTTCAGTTTCCGTCTACCAAATCCACTCACAAGGCTTTGGTCGGCCCATGGTTATAGTAGAAGACACTTGCCCAAGGAGCCATGCAGTGGGACTGAACCCAGAACCATGTGGCTGGGAAGCAAGTTTCTTACCACACCTCCACGCCTGTGCCTATGCTACCACACTGCCATGATGATATATAAATAACATCATCAACATCATCGTCATCATCATCATTTAATGTCCATCTTCCATGCTAGCAAACTTGAAAGCTGTACCAGGCTCCATTATCTGTTATGGCATGGTTTCCATGGCTGGATGCCCTTCCTAATGCCAACCACTTTACAAGGCATTCTGGGTGCCTTTTATAAGGCACCAGCACTGACAGGATCGGCAAGTACCATGTAAGACAAAAAAAATATATAAAACACACACACACATCAGTGTGTGTGTATATAATGTGTATATATGTCCTCTTGTCGTGAAATGAAGCACTGATTGTAAACAATTGTCACTGTCCTTTAAGTGGTGTTGTTCATTTGTAACCTGTCATGGAATTATGTCCAGACACCAGAAAAAGCTGAGGATTGCTAACAGGAAGGGCCTCCTGCCTCAACAAATTTCATCTGACCAATGCACACACTGAAGAAAAATGGATGTTAAACTGATGAAGATGGTGATGATTAACATTACTTTCATACAAGTCATATGCCACTTTTTTCTTCAATGTTTCCACCATCAGAATGATGAGTTTTGTCTTTTCATCTGGTTTGACTTTTCTGGAGAAGTGTCTTTGGAAACTCCTGAGTAAGAGATCACTGGACTGGCCTAAATAAATTACTGTGCTCTAAATATATACACACACACACATACATATATATATGTGTATCAGTGGCGGCTCTGGCACTCGGGCTTAGCCCGAGTATAAATTTAGTAAACTGAACATGTATTTGCAAGCTGATTTAATTTCTACCAACACTGACTGCAAGTATGTAATTGCAGCCAATAACTTGGGCTCATTTTATTGAGCCTAGTTGCAGTTAATTTATTTTCTTTCGGCGTCTGGTGGTCGTCTTAGAGGTGCCATGTGTCAAAAAACATTATTTGTAACAGACGTTCTTTTGACATCATTCACACATGCCTGACTTGGGCTCAGAATTTACAGCTCGAGTTGTCATCTATAATTGTAAAAATTAAAAGTAATTCAATTTCAATGTTTTCTTGAAACAATAAATTTCTATAGAGATTAGGATTTAAATTCCAATCTATGAAAAGTTTCCGTTCTTAAAGGAATGCAAAATTATCCAGCAAATTGGTCTACTACCAACGAGCCTGGTAGATGTAAAAGACTAACTGGCATCTCTTGTCAAGAGTACAGTCGACAGTCAGATCGTGGATGTCTGTTGTGCAGTCTGCTGTCGTTATTTGATTGCTGTTATTCTGTGCGTCTGGGTGTAAAGATCAGTTGTGTTTTGCAGGGTTGCTTTATTTTCACCCTTAACTTAGAAATGAGGAGAAAAACATAGTGCTAGATATAAAAAGTAAGCCATTTGGAGCTTGAAATATTGTGGAAAAAGTGAAATTCTTCAAGCAACCATGTGTGTTATATGAAATCTGTGATGAACTCTGAGTGATGCTTATGACTTGGAGTCACCTCTGATGTATATACAGACACACACACACACACACACACACACACGCACACACACACACACACACACACACGCACACATATATTCATGCACCATATTTGATGGAATAAAAGACACACTAGCATATTAGATGCTGTCCACTTTCACAAGAGTATATCCAGGGAAAGAGGTTTTATTGTATTAAAGCTTATGAAAGACTCACCTTTGTATGTAGAAAGTGGGGTGAATTTCTGAGATATTTTTCAGAAAAAGGTGTAACTTACATTCCATCAAATATGGAACATGTATGTGAGAAAGAGATAAATATTTGCCTCAGCATATCACCTTGGGTAAGTGTATACATAACGAGGTAGTAATGTAGATAAACATAGTTAGGCTTGAGATGTATATTGACATGGATTACAAAATTCAGATTACAGAATAAACCAAAAAGAAAACAGAACAGAAAAGAAAGATTATGTAAAGTCTTATCTCAACAGCTGTTTCAAGACAGCTATAACTTACGTAATAAACATTTGCCACTCTGCCTTTGAAAAAGGACACCTATCTTGCTATAACATTTTCATTGAGGCTTGTTGCCAGACTCACATCTATGATATGATGCACATATTGTATATGAATTTGGTTATTATGTAAGTTATGGCCATCTTGAAACAGCTGTTGAGCTAAGACTTTACATGATTCTCTTCTCTTTTTCTTTTTTCTGTAGTCTGTATTTTGTCTTCCATTGTAAATATATGTGTCAAGCCTAACAGTGTTTATCTACCTGACAACTTCCATAAACAGCTAGATAATGATTGTTCTTATAGCTGACATTTGGGCCCCCGGATGAAATTGGAGATTTCATCTGAGCACTATTCTGAGTCATCTATAAGCTTATTTTGCTTCCATCTAGCATCTGCCATGACTGCAATTTTGCTCGGCTTGATGGGTCTTCTTCTCAAGTATGACATAATGCCAAAGGCCTTGGTCATTGCCTCCGTGGAGTCCAACACTTGAAAGGAACTCAACCACTTTGCCTCTGTGAAGCCCAACACTTGAAAGATGCTCTTTACATGCCACCAGCATGGGTGCCAGTTACATGACACCAGCATCAGCCATGTCTACGATTTCACTTGGCTTGACAGGTCTTCTGAAGCACAGAGTATCACCAAAGGTCTTGGTCACTAGTCATTGCCTCTGTGAGGCTCAAAGTTTGAAGATCATGCTGCACCACTTCATTCAATGTCTTCCTGGGTCTACCTCTACCACAGGTTCCCTTCGCAGTTAGAGATCGGCACTTCTTTACACAGTTGTCCTTGTACACATCACATGACCATACCAGCGCAGTTGTCTCTTTTGCACACCACATCTGATTCCTCTTATGCCTAACTTTTCTCTCAAGATGCTTACACTCTGTCGAACATGCACACCGACATTGCACATCCAGCAAAGCATACTGGTTTCATTTCTTTCAAGTCTATGCACGTCTTCAGCTGTCACAGACCATGTTTCAGTGCTATGTAGCATAGCTGTTTGCACACAAGCATCATACAATCTACCTTTCACTCTGCAAGAGAGGCCCTTTGTTGCCAACAGAAGTAGGAGCTATCTGAATTTTGCCCAGCCTAATCTTATTCTCACAGCTATGCTCTTGAAGCATCCACCTCCACTACTAACTTGGTCATCTAGATAACAGAAACTATCAACTACCTCTATTTTGCCCCCTGGCAGTTGATGGAGTCTATTTTCCGCACATTTTCAGCGTTTATTGTACCAGTGCATCTACCACATGCAAAAGCTAGTTTCCCTGTTGACCTTCCTCTGATATTGCTGCACCTTTTATGTGTCCATAGCTTACACCAGGTGCATCGTATATATGTATATATAAATATATATGTATGTGTGTTTTTGTTTGTCCCCCCACCATCGCTTGACAACCGATGCTGGTGTGTTTGCGTCCCCGTAACCTAGCGGTTCGGCAAAAAGAGACCGATAGAATAAGTACTAGGCTTACAAAGAATAAGTCCTGGGGTCGATATGCTCGACTAAAGGCGGTGCTCCAACATGGCCGCAGTACCCAGACTTTGTGGACAGCCTGTATATATATATATATACTCTTTTACTTGTTTCAGTCTTTTGACTGTGGCCATGCTGCAGCATACACACACACACATATATATATTGGTATGTGTGAGTCTACCTATCTTTGTGCCCATGCTACCTGACAACCAAAGTTGGTTTCTTTACATCTCACAGACCTAGCGGTTTGACAAAATGAGTACCAATAGAATATGTACCAGATTTACAATTACGTACTGGGCTTTCTTTGACTAAACACATCAAAGCAGTGCTCCAGCATGGCCGCAGTTCAATGACTGAAACAAGTATATGATAAAAGATAAGCAGAAATATCTTTCAGATAGTGTAGATTCCGATTATATCAGAATTTAATGTGAAAAAAACAAAACAAAACCAAAACCAAAAAATAAAATGGTGGTCGTGCACACAAATATTCTGACTAACATCGCATAAGTTTCATGTAGATATAATGACGTGTGTCACTATATATAAGGGTACACCCAGTAATTTTTTTTCCTCACCATAAATTCCGATGTAATCGTAATCTACACTGTCTGAAAAGTATTTGAAGAGAAATTCATTCAAAAATATCCTTTTTCTGAAAGCTATGAGGAAACAAAGTCGATTCGTATGTATTATCCGAAACTCCTCTTCTCACCCCCCTTCCCGGATTTTTTTTTTTCACAATAAATTGTAATATAATCATAATCTACACCCTTTAAAAGGTTTCTGTAGAAAATTTCATTAAAAAATACGTATTTTTCTTAAAAGTTATGAGGAAACAAAGGTAAATTTTGTGGTAAAAATTTACCGAAACAAAGCTGGCTCATGTGAACTATCCTAAATATCAGCCTTTTCCGTAAAAAAGTGTCTTCGGCGATCTTTACCAAAGATCGGCCTTTTCCGTAACACCCGCACGAGCTTCACTACGGTGTTATGGTTAGGGTTTTAGTGTCAGGGTTAGGGTTACGGTTAGGGACGGAATTCCCTAACCCAAACCCTAACCCTAAACCCTTCAAAATAAATCGCGCTCTCTGTATGTCTTTGGCTTTAATGACGTCCTTTCCCTCCAACACTTTTTACGAAAAAAAACGATATTTAGTACTCGTACCGTAAGTTCGCCGGCATTTGTAGAAAATTTCATGAGAAAATATCCTTTTATCTAAAAGTTATGATGAAACAAAGTATAAGGGTCACACATGGGTAGGTATGCCAATTAATTCTAATATATTTGTGAACTGGATAAATGTATCATGTTGTTTTCATGTGGCCCCTTCTGTTTTGCACGTGAAGTTGTTTATGTACGTAATATTTAGCAAAATAATAAAGCAGAAAAAAGAAAAAGATTAAGAAATTTTTAACAAATTAAAGTTTTGAAAACTTTTTATGAAATATTGGAGAATAAAAAAAAGTTGTCTCCGTTTTGTATTTATTTATTTATTTACAGTAAAATAAATAAACATAAAACTGTCAACAAACAGCAATGTGTAAAAAAAACTATTAAAAAAAAATCTAGTGCGAACATTGAAAGAAGTAAATAGCACATGGTGGGAGAGCGGGAAAAGGAGGAGTAGGAAGAGGCGAGAAACCGTAGAAGTTGTTGAGTCAAGGAGAGGAAGTAAGAGTAAGAGGTGATACTACTGCTGAAGTGGTTGATGAGAACGGTAAGGGGATGAGGGAAAGAGACAGGAAAGGTATTTGAAGGGAGGAAAAGAGAAAGAAACAAAAAAGGATTGATAAATAGATGGATTGAAGGGGAGGAAAAAGGTAGGAATGGGAGTGGGAGTTGCTGGGGAATAGGAGTGAAAGAAGATTGTACTGTGGTTAAGAAGTTTGCTAGCCAATCATATGGTTTTGGGTTCAGTCCCACTGCACGACATCTTCGGCAAATGTCTTCGGGTACAGTCTACGGGCGACCAGAGCTTTACGAGTGGGTTTGGTAGACAAAAACTAAAACTAGTCCAGCATGACCACAGCCACTTGGCTGAAACCCATAAATAAATAAATAAATATGTATATCTATATATAATATATATAATTAACGTAATATGGTAAAAATTCGATATTAATTAATATCAATTTAATACCAGGAAACTAGCACATTAAAAGAATCAGAAGGTTCAAGTACTATATATATATATATATATATTTCCTATTAATATTTAGTAGAAGCAACAGATTGGCCGAAGGGCCAAGAGATTCGTGCGTTAATGTTTATCAAACTTTGCATCGCAAAACCTGTATGTATGTATGTATGTGTGTGTTTGCCAACCCCACCCCCGCTTGACAACCGGTGCTGGTATGTTTACGTCCAGGTGAACTAGCGGTTCGGCAAAAAGAGAACCAAGATCGAATAAGCACCAGGTTTACAAAAATAAGTGTGGAGACTAGAAAGGAGATCTCCAAGGCGGTGTCCCAGCATGGCCGCAGTCCAATGACCTGTGAAACAAGTAAAAAAAAATTAAGGATACAGATAAACGATATTTAGCTAAAAATAATACAAAACTCATCGGTTTCGAATTTTAGCACAAGGCCAGTAAGTTCTGGGGAGCGGTAAGTCGATAACATCATGCAATACTCAACTGGTGTTTTATCCTTTTCTACTCCAGGCACAAGGCTCGAAATTTTTTTTGGTAGGGGGCAGTCGGTTAGATTGACACCGGTACGCAACTGGTACTTACTTTATCGAACTCGAAAGGATGTTGACCTCGGTGGAATTTGAACTATCGTAAAGATGGACGAAATGTTGTCACGCATTTTGTCCGACTTATTAACGATTCTACCACTCACCGCCCCATGTATATAGTAAAGGTTAAAAAAAGGTAACGTGTCGGTACATTTATTGCCCAGAAAATATTTAATATTTAATATATCTCTTGTATCTGTAATTATTATTCGTAAGACATCAAAGAACTCCCACCTAGGTCTCCTTTTTATTGGCTGAAGTCATTGGACTGCGACCATACTGGGGCACAACCATCAACTACTTTTTAATCCATCGCATATCGATTCCAGTACTTAATTTATCGACCTGAATTTACGAATATACTATAATAATTACCTTATTGTATGTAATGCTCAGGTGCACTATGTATGCATGTATTTATAAGCTGTTTGCACGTTATACTAGTCACAGTGCAGCACGAACGAATATTTGCTCTGGACAATTTACTGAATATTCTTCTCACCATCTGCACTGATGAAGAGGAAACGATTTTTATTTAGTACTAAAGGCGGTTCTCGAGTGTAATAAGATCACGAAGCTGGGTACCCTAAAAATACACTTCCCACAGTTGACTGATATACATCGGTACGTAGAAGGAATTGGCCTGAAATTGCGCTGGGACAGCTCACCTCTACCGCCACTAAATTTTTTTTTCACCGTTGTTTTCATTCTCTCTTTCTACCCTCTTTCTTACTCAATCTATCTTATCCTCTCTGTTGTTCTCTCTCACTATCTCAATTCTTCTCATTCTCTTACTTTCTCGTCTTCTCTCTTCCCTCGCTCTATATCTTATTTTTCATCTCCCTTACGGTCTTTCATGCTTTCTCTCTTCTACATATCCCTTAGTCTATCGTTACACTCTATCACCCTTACTCTTTCTCTCTCACTTTTCTCCGTCTCTCTCTCCTTCACTCTATCTGGTATTCTCTTCCTCCCTTTCTCTCGCTATATCCATATATATGTTCCTTATTTTTACCACAACTTCAGTGGAGTAGTGGAGTTAGTAGTAGTAGTAGTAAGGAAAGCAGCAGTGACAGCTGTAATAGCAGCAGTCATAGTAGTTGTAGCAGGGCTCGCGGGATGGCAATGGTGGGAGAGGTGTGTGTGTGCCTAAGTAGTACTAGTATTAATAGTTGGAGTAGGAGCAAGAGGTCAGCAATGGCTGTAGTAGTAGTAGCAATACTAGTGACAGGCGAACTAGCAGTCATAACTATAGTAATAATAATGGTAACAGTAGTAGTAGTGGTAGCATGGATGTGGGATTGAAACCTCTTTGTCTGGCACTGGATTTCGATATTTTCCGTCTACTTTGTATTTGGATTTCTAAATATCTTATCTTAGCAAAACCTATGGCAGTGTCCCAGCGTGGCCACAGCTCTCGAGATGCATGTATGTGTGTGTGCATATATGTATATTTTTTGATGAGTATGTATGCATATGTGTGTGTGTGTGTGTGTGTAAGTACATGCATGCACATATATAGGGGGGAATGGTGAGATGAAGAGGAGAGAAAGAGAACTCAATACGTGAAGTAGAGCATATTTAATTTATAAGCTGTAAAGCTACATGGTTGAATGGAGGACCTAGTTTTGTGACGTGCTTTGCACGAAACTCTGGGACCTTCAATTACTCATATAGCTTTTCAGCTAACATATACGTATATATATATATATATATATATATATATATATATGCGTCTGTGTGTGCGTGTGTTTGTCAAACAATGAAATAAGCGTTTCACAATGCTATACTTCAATGTATGGCGGACTCTTTGCTGGCGAAAAGTGAGGAAAGTAACCGGTGAGAGTAGAGAGGGGGGAAGGAACGAAAGAGAGAAGAAGAAAGATCTACACGGGGAAAGGAAATGACGTCACCAGTTCCATCGTTGCTATGCACTGTATAGCAACCACGAGAATCTGTGTCAGGAGTGCTTGCTTCCTCCTCATGTATGCGTATGTGTGTGTATATATATATATATATATATATATATATAAAGGGTCTGCTGCTTTTTAAGGCGTATATATTTTGTAGCATATGTATCTTGTATCGTTTACTCGTTTCAATCATTGGATTGCGGCCAGGCTGGGGCAACGCCGTGAACGGTTCGGGCGAACAAATTGCTGTAGTTATTTTTTTTGAAAACCTGGTACTTATTCTACCTTGGTCTCTCTTTTGCCGAACCGCTAAGTTACGGGGGCGTAATTATTTTTCGTTTTATATATATATTTATATATATGTATTTATATATATATATTTATATTTATTTATTTATTTATTCTTCTATTCTTTTACTTATTTCAGTCATTTGACTGCGGCCATACTGGAGCGCTGCCTTTAGTCGAACAAATCGACCCCAGGACTTATCTTCGTAAGCCTAGTACTTATTCTATCGGACCGTTTTGCCTAACCACTAAGCTGGTGGGTGGAAAGCACATCAACATCAGTTGTCAAGCGATGGTGGTGGTGGGGTGGGGGGTCAAACACAGACACACAAATACATACGTATGCATATATATATATATATGTGTATATATATATATATATATATATAGTCCAACCCATGATGATGATATATATATAGTCCAACCCATGATGATGATATATATATATATATATATACCACGGGCTTCTTTCAGTTTCCGTCTACCAGATCCACTCACAAAGGCTTTCGTTGGACCGAGGCTATAGTAGAAGACACTTGCCCAAGGTGCCACACAGTGAGACTGAACCTGGAACCATGTGGTTGGGAAGCAAGCTTCCTACCACTCATATATAATATCGTTTATTTTTCATTTGTTTCAGTCATTAGGCTGCGGCCATACTGGGGCAGCACATTACTCCAATACTTTTGTTTTCAAGCCTGGTAGGAACTCTATTGGTGTCTACTGAACCGCTAAGCAATGGAATCCTAAACATCCTAAAACATCGGTTGTCAAGTGGTGTTGGGAGACAAAACACACCCAGGCACACACACATATATTCATATATATATATACATATATACGAGGGGCTTCTTTCAGTTTCCGTCTACCAAATCCACTCACAAGGCTTTGGTCGGCCCGAGGCTATAGTAGAAGACACTTGCCCAAGGTGCCACGCAGTGGGAATGAACCCGGAACCATGTGGTTAGTAAGCAAGCTAGTTACCACACAGCCACTCCTGCGCCTATATATATATTCATATATGACAGGCTTATAGTTTCTGTCTACCAAATCCACCTATAAGGCTTTCGTTAGCCTGAGGCTAACCATTGTAGAAGACAATTGCAGTGGGACTGAATGTGGATTATGTGACTGGGAAGCAAACTTCTTACTTCATAGTCATGCTTGTGCCTCTGTGTGTGTGTGTGTGTGTATTTACATACATAGATATAAATATGAAGCAGTCCTTTTGTATTGGTAGATGACATCATTCACCCACACAGCTTTCCTCACGACATAAAGAGGCTTGGCTACAAAGGAAGGTGAATGACATGGTCTCCTCTGACACCCCAGATACTAATTCCGAAGGATGGACTAAATATATATATATATATATATATGCTTTTACGTTTTTACTTGTCAATTGACTGTGGCCATGGTGTTGGGGGACAAAACACAAAAACAAAAACACACCCAGGCACACACACATATTGCTGGAGCACCGCCTTTAGTCGAGCAAATCGACCCCAGGACGTATTTTTTGTAAGCCTAGTACTTATTCTATCAGTCTCTTTTGCCAAACCGCTAAGTTACGGGGACGTAAACACACCACCATCGGTTGTCAAGCGATGATCGGGGAACAAACACAGACACACAAACATATACACACACATACATACATATATATATATATATATATATATATATATATATATATATATATACATATATACGACAGGCTTCTTTCAGTTTCCGTCTACCAAATCCACTCACAAGGCTTTGGTCGGCCCGAGGCTATAGTAGAAGACACTTGCCCAAGATGCCACGCTGTGGGAATGAACCCGAAACCATGCGTTTGGTGAGGAAGCTACTTACCACACAGCCACTCCTGCACCTATATCTATATATATATATATATATATATATATATATATATATATCTTTTACTCTTTTACTTGTTTCAGTCATTTGACTGTGGCCATGCTGGAGCTCCGCCTTTAGTCAAGCAAATCGACCCCAGGACCGACCAAAGACTTGTGAGTGGATTTGGTAGACGGAAACTGAAAGAAGCCCGTCGTGTTTGTCCCCCTACCATCGCTTGACAACCAATGCTGGTGTGTTTATATCCTCGTGACTTAGAGGTTCGGCAAAAGGGAATGATAGAATAAGTAGTAGGCTTGTGCTAGGCACAAACAATAAGTCCTGGGGTTGATTTGTTTGACTAAAGGCGGTGCTCCAGCATGGCCACAGTCAAATGACTGAAACAAATAAATGAATGTGTGTATGTATGTGTGCGTGTGTGTGTGTGTGTAATTTAAAATATAAACAATAGTAAACCAGAAAATGCATAATTTCTGAGTATAATTTCTATTTTTCAAACTGAAACAGAACTAAAAGTAAGATGGAAAATTATGTTTATTTTTGTAGACGTCCTCATTATTTATATTTGAAAAGTTTTCTACTTTTTTTTTAATTGCAAAGACTGATCAAATCCTCAAAATTAATTTTACATAACACCTCTGCTTCTATTCTTAGTAAAATTAAGGCATCCTGAATTTTATTTTAGCAAGTTTAAAGTGATTTCTTTTGTGCCATAAACCATTTACCATTTCTGTGATCCTCCCCCCCCCATTCTTCCTGTGCTTATTTTCATTAATAGTTAATCCAGTGCTGCAGAGCCAGTTCTTATAGAAGAGCTGCATGACTTCTCATATTTAGAAGAGAGGGAGAGAATGTTTCATGGGAGCTGCAGGGAGATGAAATGTGGTGATGAGATGTACAGGTGACTCCTCAAGACAGGAGGGGGAAAGAGGTGACTGATGAGACAGATGAGGTAGGAGTGTGTGGACTTGCAAGAATGTAGAGGCAGGGAATGGGAGAAAGGAGAGGAGACAAGCAAGAACAATAAAAACAGGGTAGGGTTAGAGGGTGGATGTAAGGAGTGGTGGATAAGTCATGGGGATAACCAATGATGTAGGAGTTAGGGAAGATAGAGGTGCAGAAAAGGGGGAAGCAGGGATGGAGGGGGACAAAAGAGGGATGATGTAGTTGCATAGGCTGCAAAAACCTCCACTGTTTTTCTTCCATTATGCCCTTCCTTACTTTATCGCTTTGTAGTGCTACATAAGTTGAACTCATACCCTCTGCTTTCACCTTCTTGGTTATCATCCTCTTTTCTATTCACACACTCAATTATGTTGACCATGAAAGAACATAGACAACATAGAGTAGAGTAATTTCCTTTTTTGGACTTGCAAGGGACGAAGGAACCTCTTGAATGCTGGTGCCTTGATAAAATGGGCCCAGTACTCTCTATAAAATGGTTGGCAAATGACTGGAGATAACATAGATTTAAGATGATTTTTTAGTCTTATTGAGGAAAAGGCATTCCCTCTAGTGTAGGTGCCACAGCATAATGCACCCAGATAATGTATGAGTGTGAAAGATTATAAAAGACAATGTAGGCAACAGAGGATGAGGAGGTTTAATTTGTTATAACAGGCTTTTTTTTTAAGTTATGACAGTATGCTGTCATAATGTGAGAATAATAATGAGTAGACAGACAGACAGACAGGCAGATAGATAGATAAAGATAGATAGATAGATAGATAAAGATAGATAGATAGGTAGATAGAGAGATAAATAAATAGGTAGACAGACAGATAGATTGATGGATAGATAGATAGACAGATAGATAGATAGATAGACAGACAGATAGGTAGATAGACAGACAGACAGATAGATAGATAAATAAATACACATACAGACTGATAGATAGACAGACAGACAGATAGACTGATTGATAAGTAGATAGACAGAATGGAATGGAAAAGGTAAGGAATTACTCTAAATATATGGCACGAAACCCAGATTGAGCCTTGTTGCTTGGTGTATTTCTATAGCTCAGGTATAATGCCATACTATGCTTGTGTAAAGTGGTTGGTTTTAGAAAGGGCATCCAACTATACAACCATCTTTTATCCTTTACTTGTTTCAGTCATTAGACTGCGACCATGCTGGAGCATCACCCTGAAGAACTTTTAGTTGAATGAATTGATCTCAGGACTTACTTTTTTAAGCTTGGTACTAACACTAGCAGTCTCTTTTGCTGAACCACTAGGTTATGGGGGACATAAACAGACCAACACTAGTTGTCAGGCAGTGGTGGGGCACACACACACATACACACACACACATACACACACACACACATACACACACACACACACCAGGAGCTTCTTTCGGTTTCTGTCTATCAAATCCACTCACAAGACTTTGGTCGGCTCGAGGCTGTCATAGGTGACTCTTACTCATGCAGTGGGACTAAACCAGGAACTTATGTAGTTGGGAAGTAAGCATTTTGCCATTACAGCCACACCAGCACCATATCAGAAAATGGAACATACAAGGGAGGGATGATCATCCAACAAACTTAAGAGGGCAGAAACTCTGATTAAAAGCTGACTCAGTCTGTGGTGACCCATTTAATCAATTCCAGTGTGGAAAGTGGATTTGAAGTGATGATGATGATGTGTGTAGTGTCAGGAGTAATGATGGCAGGGGCGGGGGTGTTTTGAGACCCACAATAGTCTTGTTTTGCTGATGACTGTTCAACATCTCCAGGGCTGGGTTAAAACCCATAGAGGCCCTAAGCACTTAAAAAAAGGTTTTGGTGTCCTCATATTTAAATAATTCAAAATATAACCATGAAATGAAGTTATAGTTTTCAAAATGAAGCAAAACTAGCAGTAAGATGATGGAAAATAATGTTTATTTTTGTATACTTCCACGTTATTTATACTTGAAAAGCTTTCTCTTTTTTCATTGCAAAGTCTTTGATCAGATCCTCAAAATTAATCTTATGTAACCCATCAGCTTCTAAACTTTGTAGAGATAAGGCATCCCAAATATGATTTCAGCAAGTTTAAAGTGATTTCTTTTGTGCCATAAACCATTTACTATTTTTGTGATGCCCCCTACCACCATCCTGTCACTTGATGTCCTAAGCACATGCTTGTTTTGCTTAATGGTTAATCCAGTGCTGAGTAACCACTGTAAAGTGGTTGGTGATAGGAAGGGCGTTTAACCATAGAAGCTAGGTCAAACAACACACATACAAACAATAGTCCACTGAGAGCAGCACTTTCCAATAAGAAATGACTTGGATTGTGATGACCTGTCCAACTGATGCTAAAACGGAAAGCAGACATAAAACGAGGAGGAGGATGAAAGTGATGTGTGTGTGTATGTATATGGTACCACATAAAAAACATCCAGTACACTCTGCAAAATTGTTGATATAGAGAAGGGCATCCAACCATGGACACAAAGCCAAAACAGACTATCGAACCTGTTGCGGCCCCTGACCTTGCCAGTTCCTGTCAAGCTGTCCAACCCATGCCAGCATGGAAAGCAGACATTGAATTATGATAATGATGTACGTATATATGTATATCATGTGTGTGTGTGTGTGTGTACAGGGTGTAATGGGTAAATTGTTGCCATTTCATACTTCTAATTTTGCACATGCGCAATGTTTGTTTTTCATTTTGTTGACTATACAGTATAGTAGGGACAGTTGGGCACTATCTCTGAAAAAAACAACACCATGATGCAATTCACTCTGCCAGAAATTTGGAAACAACATGCTGTACTGCTTGGCATTCGTGCCGGGTGTTTGGGTATCAATCTGAGGACAGTAGAGAGGATTTGGAAAGGGTTACTCTTTTACTTGTTTCAGTCATTTGACTGTGGCCATGCTGGAGCACTGCCTTTAGTTGAGCAAATTGACCCCAGGACTTATTCTTTGTAAGCTTAGTACTTATTCTATTGGTCTCTTTTGCCCAACCACTAAGTTACGGGGACGTAAACACCAGCATCGGCTGTCAAGCGATGTTGGGGGGACAAACACAGACACACAAACATATACATACACGCACATATATACATATATACGTCGGGCTTCTTTCAGTTTCCGTCTACCAAATCCACTCACAAGGCCTTGGTCGCCCCGAGACTATAGTGGGACTGAACCCGGAACCATGTTTGTATATCTATGTTTATCCCCCCCAACATCGCTTGACAACCGATGCCGATGTGTTTACGTCCCCGTAACTTAGCTGTTTGGCAAAAGAGACCAATAGAATAAGTACTAGGCTTACAAAGAATAAGTTCTGGGGTTGATTTGCTTGACTAAAGGTGGTGCTCCAGCATGGCCTCAGTAAAATGACAGAAACAAGTAAAAGAATACACACACACACACACACACACACACATATATGTATGTATGTATGTATATATATGTACAGTTATCATATTGTAACCTCACGGAATAATACTAAAAGAGAAGATATTTTAGCAGACACATATGAACATAATATGTCTATAGCAATAGTTTCATACCTCTGGTAATTATGTACCAGGCGAAAATGAAATAAAATATATTGTAGCCAATACACCTCAGAAATAGACACGCATGACTGATCACAATGTTCACCATTGCTGTGGTCATCACCAGGATCTATAGATGTACAGGAATAGATTGGACAGTGGAGAGGGTACGGCATGTCTAGATTGTCACAGTGCTTGCAGTATGATCATTTTTCAAAATATGTAATATGATCCTCAATGCTATAATGTCGTGGTGTAAGTAGGAATATAAATCTAAGAGCTTACCACATTGTATGGCTGACTGCCCCTGCATGATAGGACTACCACAAGGTGTAGTCCTTGTTGTTGATGGTTTGTGTACCTGAATGATCCTGAGTGCTAGACCAGCAGAGCAGAACCTCCTGATAGTGTCACCTGTGCTGTACAGGTCAAAGGACAGAGGCCAGACTAATATGGAGCATTTCTTCTCAGAGTTGAAAATAAGTTCACACGAGGCCAACACCCTTACTTAGGAGAAAAAAAAGCAAAGTTACAGAAGCAACCATGAACTTTTCAAAACCTACAAAACCTGAGAGATGAAGGCCTTCCCTCAGGAAAACCTGGATCCCACAATGGAGGTGGAAGAGAGAACACCTCTGAAATAGCTGGGGGTAGGATACTCAGACCAAGCAGAACAAGAAGATTGCAGCAACCTGCATGATAGTGGCATGCAGACCATCACATCACTTGTTCAACATTGTGTTTGTATTTTTCACTTTCGTTTTTCGAATTCAGTGTGCACATGCACATTGTGAGTTCGTTCTTTTTCTGATTCAAACTCAAAACTGTTTACAGATCACAACCATCTCACAAACTGTGTTTCCATTGTGAAGAAAACAAGGATCCAACTGATGAGATCCATAGTTAAAAAAAGCAAGGATCCAGCTGAAAAGATCTACTGTGAAAAAAACAAGGATCCAACTGAAGAGATCCATTGTGAAAAAGGCAAGGATCCAACTGAAAAGATGCATTGTGAAAAAAGCCAGGGTCCAACTGAAGAGATCTGCTGTGAAAAAAACAAGAATCCGACTGAAAAGATCTATTGTGAAAAAAGCAAGGATCCAACTGATGAGATTCGTTGTGAAAAAAACAAGGATCCGTCTGAAGAGATCTATTGTGAAAAAAACAAGGATCCGACTGAAAAGATCCATTGTGAAAAAAGCAAGGATCCAACTGATGAGATTCGTTGTGAAAAAAACAAGGATCCGTCTGAAGAGATCCATTGTGAAAAAAGTCAGGATCCAACTGAAGAGATTCACTGTGAAAAAAACAAGGATCCGACTGAAGAGATCCACTGTGAAAAAAACAAGGGTCCAACTGATGAGATTCGTTGTGAAAAACACAAGGATCCGACTGAAGAGATCCATTGTGAAAAAAGTCAGGATCCAACTGAAGAGATCCACTGTGAAAAAAACAATGATCCAACTGAAAAGATCCATTGTGAAAAAAGCAAGGATCCAACTGGAAAGGGGGCTCAGAGTCGAGAACATTTGAGAAGAGTTGGTGATAATGCTACACAAGGAAGAAAGGGTTTAACCCTTTAACATTTAGATTGCTTTGAGGTAATATTTATCCCTACTTAAACAGGTATGTACTGTTAGAACAAACTATACTACAGTAGATAGCAAGAGAGAAGCTCTCAGATTGGCTTTTGGTGCAAAATGCACTCTTGTTTATATCGCTAATAGGTAGATAAATCCCCCTCATCTTCAGTGCCGAGACCATCAGATAACATGATTTCGACTTTCCTTGCTTTTGTCGATGATGGATGCTTGACCGCTAGAAACAGCAGTGATCTAACAGAGTATCCATGTTGAAGTGCGGATAAGTATTAACACTTCCTCTGTCACTAATGTATATTCAGATGACTCTGTCAAATGTAAACTTTATTTATTTACATTTTTAAAAAATAATCCTGCATTTTCTCATAGCTTTGAGATTTTAATGATGGGATTGTTTATTTTTAGAACGAAATTGTAGGGTAGGTATGAGAGGCTGGATCTCAGATAAAACAGACAGAATATTTTGGTAGGATTTGGGGTTAAGTAAGTGCATATATGTTATAGGACAACTTGATCTGGGCTGACCTGAGGCCACATAAGAACAACAGAATTGTTGTTTAACCCTTTAAAATTTAATCCGGCCACATCCAGCCAAAATATTCTACTTGCTTTGTGTTCAAACTAACCTGATCTGATATCTCACACCTACCCTACAATGTCATTTTGAACATAACCAATCACTACATCGAAATCTCAAGGTTACAAGATAATAATTAATCCAAAACAATGTGGATAAATAAGGATTACATTTGACAGAGTAATTTGTATGCTAAAGGTTTAAAATCTGTGTTTAAAACCTGCCTCCTGTTAATCCCAGTTGAGCAGATCTATAATCAAAGATAATGCCACATGGCACCTTGAGTGCCTGTTGCTGACTCTTCTCTGTTGCAAGTATTTGGGGCAAGGCCCTGGTTTGAGGGTATTGTCCTCCTTCCTTCCTATCACCACCAGTCTTGGAGGTACTGGAAATGACCACACGGACATCACTGGATTTCTTCCTCTCTGAAAGATTAGCAAAAAGACAGATCTATCATATGTGCATGCGTGTGTGTGTGTGTGTGCACATGTGTGTGTGTGTATGTACGTTTGTGTGTGTATGCATGTGTGTGCGTATCTGTGTGCGTGCGTATGTGTATGTATGTGTGTGTATGTGTGGTGTGTTTGTGTGCATGCGTCTGTGTGTAATCGTGTGTGTGATGTGTGTGTATGGGTGTACATGTGTTTGGTGTATATGTATGTGCATGTGTGGCATGTGTGTGTGTGTGTGTAAACAGTGTCCGAGGGGAGTGACGGTGGTCTGTGTTAGTGACATTATATGGTGATGTATGCTAGTTCCTGTAAGTTTGTATATTGCGAGGTCAAAGGCTTATATTACCTCAGGGGACATAAGAGGAACTTGACCCTTCATGCAAGAGAGAGAAGTTTCTTTTCCCTCACAGACAAAAGGAAAGTTCCAAAACAAACAAATTCTTCTTTTCCCTAAGGAATATGAACTTATTCTTACTCCTGTAATTTATTTGGTCTCTAGGTATATATTTGTAGATATGTGTGTTTATTACCGGCATAATGCCTCTCCCAAGGTTTAATTGTATTTTTATATATATATATATTCTTTTATTCCTCTATTCTTTTACTTGTCTAAGTCATGTGACTGCGGACATGCTGGAGCACCACCGTTAGTCAGACAAATCGACCTCAAGACTTTTTCTTTGTAAGCCTAGTACTTATTCTATTGTCTTCTTTTGCTGAACCGCTAAGTTATGGGAACGTAAACACACCAACATCGTTTGTCAAGCGATGTTGGGGGATAAAGCACACGTGCACACACACACACACACACACACACACACACACACACACACACATACATACGATGGGCTTCTTTCAGTTTCCGTCTACCAAATCCACTCACAAGGTTTTGGTCAGCCTGAAGGTGCCATGCAGTGGGACTGAACCCGGGACCATGCGGTTGGTAAAGCAAGCTACTCATATACATATATTATCTCTCTCTCTCTCTCTCTGTATATATACATATATATATATATATATATATATATATATATATATATGGTCTGGACTTTTAAGGGAAGGGGTTAGTTAATTACTTTGACCTCTGATGAAAGGCAAAGGTAACCTCGGCCAAATTTGAAGACAGAATCTAAAGCCTAGCATTTTGCCCAGTTTGTTATAACGATTCAACCATCTTGCTGCCTCTATAATGGTAATGATAATAATCCTTTCGACTGTAGGCATAAGGCCTGAAATTTGGGGGTAGGGGGCAAGTCAATTACATTGACCCCAGTGTTCAACTGGTACTTATTTCATTGACCCCCAAAAGGATGAAAAGCAAAGTCAACCTTCGCAGAATTCGAACTCAGAATGTAAAGACAGACGAAATTCTGTATAGCGTTTTGTCCAGCATGCTAACCCTTCTGCCAGCTCACCCACCAATAATAATAATAATAATAATAATAATAATGATAATAATAATAATAATAATAATAATAATAATAATGATAATCCTTTCTACTATAGCAGAAGGGTAGAAATTTGTGGGGAGTGGGGTAACTTGATCACATTGACCCCAGCACTTGACTGGTACTTAATTTATCAACCCTGAAAGGCAAAGTCGACGTTGGCGGAATTTGAACTCAGAACACAAAGATTGCAGAAATGCCACTAAGCAGTTTGCTCGGCGTGCTAACAATTCTGCCAGCTCACTGCCTTAGTAATAATAATAATAATAATAATAATAATAATAATGATGATGATGATGATGATGATGATGATGATGATGATGATGATAATAATGGTTTCTACTGGAAGCACAAGGCCTCAAATTTGGGGGAAGGGGTTAACTCAATTACATCGACCCCAGTGCGTAACTGCTACTTATTTTATCGATTCTGAAATGATGAAAGGCAAAGTTGACCTCGGCAGAATTTGAACTCGGAATATAGCAGCAGACGAAATACTACTAAGCATTTCACCCAGCATGCTAACACTTCTAATCAGCTCACTGCTTAATAATAATAATGATAATGATAACGAGGAGGAGGAGAAGAAGAAGAAGAAGAAGAAGAAACACATCTTGTTTGTCCCTGTAGATGTTGCTGTCAAAAAGATTATATTCCCAGGTCTACTCCTAAAACATTTAGAACATCCTGCATGATTGGGAGGGAAATAGTTTCTTTCGTGAATGAATTTCTTCAAAAAAAAAAAGGAGAAACTGGTTTATACAAGTTTGATATTTGTTTTCTGCAAGATTTGGTTCAAGGAGGCCAAAGTCTGTGCTATGATTGGACAGTTTCAACCTGACACCCGACAAGCTACGTAGGGTGAGGGTGGGGCAGATTTAGCTGTTATTTTTAGCAGATCACACTGCCTTGCAGAAGCTCCGTCGTTGGCGGAATGATAAAACTGTTGATGGTTATGGTGTTGATGATAATGGTGATGATGATGGTCGTGGAATGGGGTGATTAGGGTCAGGTGTGATGGCGGTGGTGGTGGTGGTGGTGGTGGTGATGTTGTGGCCTCATGGCAGTCATCGTTGAGTAAATTTATGATTAAAGGCATTACAGCTGTGACTGTCTTGTATTTAAGCATAGGATATCTAAGACTACATTATCCATTGTGTCTTTCTTTTGTATGAGATGGAAGTATGGGCATTGAGAGAGATTTAGCTGCTATTTCTGGCTAGTTAAGTGACTATATAGAGGCTGCCTTGTTTGCTTGGTCATAGTGTTGTTCATGACTATGGTGATGATGATGTGTTGTTGTTAGTGATGGTGATAGTGATGGTGGTGGTGGTAGAGGAAATGTTGATGGTGGTGTGTCGTGAAAGCACGTGGCTCAGTGGTTAGGGTATTGGGCTCAGGGTTATAAGGTCATGATTTCAATTCCCAGCAGGGTGTTGTGTCCTTGAGCAAGACACTTTATTTCACATTGCTCCAGTCCACTCAGCTGGCAAAAATGAGCAGTACCTGTAATTCAAAGGGAGCCAGCCTTGTCACATTCTTATTTCTTTATTGCCCACAAGGGGCTAAACATAGAGGGGACAAACAAGGGAATTAAGTCGATTACATCAACCCCAGTGCATAACTGGTACTTTATTTATCAACCCTGAAAGGATGAAAGGCAAAGTCGACCTCGGCAGAATTTGAACTCAGAAACTAAAGATGGACGAAATTTCGCCCGGAGTGCTAACGTTTCTGCCAGCTCGCCGCCTTGTCACATTCTGTGTCACACTGAATCTCCCCGAGAACTATGCTAAGGGTACACGCAGGGCTGGCCCTAGGGTTGCTGGCACCCAAGGCAAGCTAGACTTTGGCATATACAAGCTGACAGTTGTGGAAATTCCCTTGTCTTTGTCACACCCTCTTTTGGTGCCCCCTAGCACATGGCACCCCGGGCGACTGCCTGAGTTGCCAGTACCTTGAGCCAGCCCTGGGTACTCATGTCTGTGGAGTACTCAACCACTTGCGTGTTACTTTAATGAGCTTGCTGTTCTGTTGATCAACTGGAATACTCGTCATTATAAACAAAAAGGTACCAGTTGATGGTACCAAATACCATGAAAGTTTCATGCATAGATCGAAGAACTCCACCTTTCTACATCAAACAGTAGCTTCATAGGTCAGGTTCCAGATGTTGTTTTATTCGTGATTTTCTGAATGAATATTTTCCAGGGAGAAGGCTCGGGTGTTGCAGGCCAATTGAATGGGCACCATTTTCACCAGAGTTAACTCCCATGGACTTTTTCTTCTGGGTCTACATTAAATCGCTTGTGTATTCTGAAAAGGTTCGTGACCAAGGATATCTTCTTCAAAGAATTGTTAAAGCATGTGAACAAGTCAACGTCAATGAAAAGCTATTTGACAGGGTTCATTGTAATTTCAAATTCCATATGAACATTTGTTTAGAGCTACATGGCCAACACCATTAGTCAAGCAAATTAACCCTGAGACATATTCTTTGTAAGCCTAGTACTTATTCAGTTGTCAAGCGATATTGGGGGGGGGGGACAAACACAGACACACAAACACACACATACACATACATACATATTTATATATATATATATATATATATATATATATCCGCCCTTTGACAGGTCTTATTTTCGTCCTGCAGGGTGTCCAACAACACCCTCCTCACCAAGCAAGCCTGGTGGGGTTTCCAGTTTAGTCGCCGACGAACCTCAAATCTCACCTGCGAACCCATGGAAAACAAACCTCATCCAGCTATTCTGATTATATGTCTGTGCACACGTTTGAACGTGGTGTGTGCCAGAGGGTTTGCAAATCCAATGGGGGTCTTAAAAGACATGTTAGGATCCACAATGAGCAGAACTTACTTGCAGGTATTGGTAGTGCAAATCAGAGGTGCAATTTGTGTGGGTGTTTTTTCAAAACACTGTCTGGTTTAAAAAGCCACATCAGACGCCATGAAAGGGCTAAGGTGTAGGTGCAGGAGGTGGTCAAACTCTGTTTAAGGAGTAGACAACCACCATATATATATATATATATGACGGGCTTCTTTCAGTTTCCATCAACCAAATCCACTCACAAGGCTTTGGTCGGCCCAAGGCTATAGTGGAAGACACTTGCTCAAGGTGTCATGCAGTGGGACTGAACCTGGAACCATATGGTTGGGAAGCAAGCTACTTACCACACAGCCACTCCTGCGTATATATATATATATATATATATATATATATATATGTATGTATGCATGTATGTATGTTTGTATGTATGTATGTATGTATTTGTGTGTCTGTGTTTGTCCCCCCCTCCCACCATCACTTGACAGCTGATGTTAGAATGTTTGGCAAAACTGATATTAATGTGTTAGTGGTTCAGCATAAGAGACTGCTAGGATAAGTACTAGGCTTGCAAAGAATAGGTCCTGGGGTCGATTTGTTCAAATAAAGGCGGAGCACCAGCATGGCCGCAGTCAAATGACTGAAAGAAGTAAAAGAATAAAAAGAAAAAGAAAAAAAAAGAATATATATACAGTCCACTCTGGTGAGTGGTTGGCATTACAGGAAGGGCATCCAGCTGTAAAAATCCTGCCAAAGCACTAACGGAAGTCTGGTGTGGGCTTCTGCTTGGCTGGCTCTTGTGAAACCGTCCCACCCATGCTAGCATGAGAGGTGGACATTAAACGACGACGATGATAATAATGATGATGATGATGATACACAAACACCCACCCACACACACACACACACACACACACACACACAAGCGCGTGCGGGCGCACGTGTGAATGAATAGTGTATATCTATACAGTTTGGAATTCCTAAATTGTGACCTATATTTCTCATTACCAGTGGTGGGGGGATAAATAGTGGCATGTGTGTGTGTGTGTGTGTGTGCACATGTGTATATTTGTATGTCATCCTATATAAACTTTTAACAAATAATAACCTTTATATATTTTGGTAAATTATTCCCTGTACACTGGATTGGTCTACGTACAGCAATAACCTAGATGTTTTGTGCATGTGTGTGTGTGTGTGTGTGTGCGTGTCTGATCATCACCATCATCTTTTAGCATCCGTTGTCCATGCTGACATAAGTCGAATGGTTTGACCAGGGCTGATAAGCTGAGGGCCTGCACCAGACTCCAGTCTGATTTGGCATGGTTTCTACGGCTGGATGCCTTTCCTCACACCAACCACTCCAAGAGTGAAATGGGTGCTGTTTGTGACACCAGTATCTGCCACAACTATGATTTCACATGGCCTGTCCACCAAGGTTCCGTCCTCAGCCCCCTCTTATTTATCATAGTCCTCCAGGCAATCACAGAGGAGTTCAAGACAGGTTGCCCCTGGGAGCTCCTCTATGCTGATGACCTTGCCCTAATTGCGGAGTCACTATCAGAACTAGAGGAGAAGATTCAGGTGTGGAAGCAAGGTCTAGAATTTGAGGGCCTTAGAGTCAACCTAGCTAAAACCAAAATCCTAATAAGTAGGAAGGTAGATAAAACACAAACCCCTTCAAGTAGATGGCCCTGCTCAGTATGTAGAAAAGGAGTAGGTAGTAACTCTATAAGATGTACCCGGTGCAAGCTATGGACACATAGGAGGTGCAGCAACATCAAAGGCAGGTTAACTAGCAAGTTAGTTTTTGTTTGTGGCAGATGTTCAGGTGCAATAAAGACTGTAAACAAACAGGAAACAACTTCTATCTCATTCCAGGGTGAAAAACTAGAGGTAGTCGATAGCTTCCGCTATCTGGGCGACCAAGTTAGTAGTGGAGGTGGGTGCGCTGAAAGTGTAGCTGCTAGAATAAGAATAGCCTGGGCAAAGTTTAGAGAGCTCTTACCCCTGCTGGCGACAAAGGGACTCTCACTCAGAGTAAAAGGCAGACTGTATGACGCATGCGTACGAACAGCCATGCTACATGGCAGTGAAACATGGGCTGTAACTGCTGAGGACATACGTAAGCTCGCAAGGAATGAAGCCAGTATGCTCCGTTGGATGTGTAATGTCAATGTGAATACCCGTCAGAGTGTAAGTATCTTGAGAGAAAAGCTGAACATTAGAAGCATCAGTTGTGGTGTGCAAGAGAGACGATTGCGCTAGTATGGACATGTGGTGAGAATGGATGAGGATAGCTGCGTGAAAAAGTGCCACACCCTAACAGTTGAGGGAACCAGTGGAAGAGGTAGGCCCAGGAAGACCTGGGCTGAGGTGGTGAGGCAAGACCTTCGTACATTGGGCCTCACCGAGGCAATGACTACTGACCGAGACCTTTGGAAATGTGCTGTGCGTGAGAAGACCCGGCAAGCCAAGTAAGATCGTTGCCAGTGCCCCTGGACTGGTTCTTGTGTGGGTGGCACATGAGATGCACCATTTTGAGCGTGGCCGTTGCCAGTACCGCCTGACTGGCTCCCGTAGGATTTTCGAGCAAGATCGTTGCCAGTGCCCCTGGACTGGTTTGTGCGGGTGGCACATAAAAGACACCATTTCGAGCGTGGCCGTTTTCGTGCGGGTGACACGTAAAAGCACCCACTACACTCTCTGAGTGGTTGGCGTTAGGAAGGGCATCCAGCTGTAGAAACTCTGCCAAATTAGACTGGAGCCTGGTGTTGCCATCCGGTTTCACCAGTCCTCAGTCAAATCGTCCAACCCATGCTAGCATGGAAAGCGGACATTAAACGATGATGATGATGATGATGATGATGACCGGTCTTCTTCTCAAGCACAGTATAATGACAAAGGTCTCGGACAATTTTCATTATCTCCATGAGGCCCAACACTTAAAATGTGCATTTTACGTGCCACCAGAATGGGTGCTAGCTATGCGACACCTCCATGAGGCGCAATGCTCGAAAGGTGCTTTTTACATGCCAGTTACTTGATGCTGACAACAGCCACAACAATTGTTTCACTTGGCTTCACCAGTCTTCTTTTCAAGCACAGCAAATCACCAAAGGTCTCGGTCACTAGTCATTGCCTCCGTGAGCCAAACGTGGCCTATGCCAGCCCCGCCTTGACTGGCTTCCATGCCGGTGTTACGTAAAAAGCACCATCCAATTGTGGTCGATGCCAGCTCCTCTGGCCCCTGTGCTGGTGGCACATAAAAAGTACCTGCTACACTCTTGGAGTGGTTGGCATTAGGAAGGACATCCAGCTGTAGAAACACGTCCAGATCAGATTGAAGCCTAGTGCAGCCTCCTGGCTTCCCAGACCCCAGTCAAACCGTCCAACCCATGCCAGTATGCAAAAACGGACATTAAATGATGATGATGATGATATATATATGTATAATACAATATAAGGATAAAATCATGTTAATGATTTTTATCAAGTGTTAGCATGCAATAAAAACTTATAGGTAATTTATGGATTAAATTAATAATTATATATAATTATATCAAAGGAGCAAGTACGGAAAAAAAACGACCTATCTCCAACATGCTTGTTTTGCTCTTACTTCCTTAATATAATTACATGCATATATATATAATTATTAATTTAATGTATTAATATATATATATATATATATATATATATATATATGTAGAATTATTAATTTAATACACACACACACATACATACATACATACATATATATATATATATATATATATATATATATATATATATATATATATAGATAGATAGATAAATAGATAGATAGATAGATAAATAGATAGATAGATAGATAGATACATATACACTGGTGTATATGATTGTGTAGAGAAGAACATATTACTCAAAGAAATTCCACCTTTGTCTGATTTTCATGTTTTATTTACAATCTTATAATGATATAATATAATATAATGAAATGATAGAATATTAAATGTTCATATATATATATATAGCCACCAACGAAGCCACAAATGCAAAATATAAGTTAGTCCTAGAGTGCACAATGTTTCTGAAGGTTGGCAATGGTTTTCCTCGGTCACGAGTGGACGGCCATCATATATATATGTATTTTTATACTTTTCTTTTACTTGTTTCAGTCATTTGACTGCAGCCATGCTGGAGCACCACCTTTAGTTGAAGAAATCAACACCAGGACTTATTTTTGTAAGCCTAATACTTATTATATTGGTTCTCTTTTTGCCAAACCGCTAAGTTACGAGGTGGTGGGGGACAAACACAGACACAAACATATACATATATATGTATATACATACATACAATAGGCTCCTTTCGGTTTCCGTCTACCAAATCCACTCACAAGGCTTTGGTCGGCCCAAGGCTATAGCTGAACACACTTGCCCAAGGTCCCACACAATGGGACTGACCCCAGAACCATGTTGTTGGGAAGCAAGCTACTTACCACACAGCCATGCCTGTGCCTATATATATATATATTCTTTTATTTGTTTTAGTCATTTGACTGCAGCCATGCTGGAGCATCACCTTAACGGGTCTAAGAGATTTTGGTAAATGAAATCAACCCCTAGTACTTATTCTATTGGTCTATTTTGCCACACTGTTAAGTTACGAGGACATAAATACACCAGCATAAACACACATTATATATACTATGGGCTTCTTTCAGTTTTTGTCTACCAAATCCACTCACAAGGCTTTCGTCACTGAACCTGGAACCATATGGTTGGGAAGCAAGCTTCTTACCACACAGCCATGCCTGCACTTAAATATATACACACACACACACACACACACACAATGGGCTTCTTTCAGTTTCCGTCTACCAAATCCACTCACAAGGTTTTGGTTGGCCTGAGGCTATAGTAGAAGACACTTGCTCAAGGTGCTATGCAGTGGGACTGAACCCAGAACCATGTTGTTGGGAAGCAACCTTCTTACCACACTGCTAATGCATACATATCTATCTATCTATCTACCTCTATACACTTATTGATGTACAGACACACACACGTACGCACATGCCTTAATGTTCGTTATTATGTTATAATAAAACAATTTTACATTAAAATGAAGGATTACTCAATACATTTGGTAGAGTAAAGAAAATTGAATAAACCAAAATATTGAAGTTTAATTATTTATGAAAACGGTTTGTGAAAATGAGAAAATACAAGACAGTAGAGAAGAGAGTTTGGTAAATAATTCCGTTGGAAAAGTAGACAGCTGACAGGCTGGCTGATCTGGCTGGCCGGTCTGGCCTGTTGGACAGGTCTGGTTGGCTGGTCTGACTGGCTGGCTCACAAGGAAGGTCAGGTGACTAGTCTTAAAGTGCCTGGTGACTTGTTTTTTTAGTGACTGGATTATGAACAGACAGACAGACCAGCTAGCTGGGCTTGCTGGCTGGCTGGTCTGGCTGGCTGGCTGGCCAGGCTTGTTGGCTGGTTTCCTGGCTGGTTGCCTAGGGTGTTGGATGGCTTAATACATTACTGTCTGCGTGCTTTTGCTAGTCAGTCTAGCTGGCTAAACCTTGCTGGCTGGCTGGTCTGTCGGTCGGTCGGTTGGCTAAGCTAGCTGTTTCCCTGGATTGTCTTGCTGGGCTTGGAATGAGGCATTAAAGAATGGATGCGTGACTAGTGACTGGCTGGCCGGTTGGACGGCTGGCTGGTTGGCACGTTGGCTGCCCGGTTGGTTGGTCGGTTGGTGAAAAGAAAAAAAGAAGCAGGCTGTCTGTCTGGTGAGAGGTTGAACCTACTTGGAGAGGAATAAGAAGGCTGGCAGTAATGGCTGGCTGGCTGACTGAATAAAATGGCTGATGAGGTGAGTGGTTCACTGGCTGGTTGGCTAGCTGGCTGGCTGGCTGGTGCCTGACTGACTGGTTGGCCGGTCAGCTGGTTGGCAAAATATGGCTGATGAGGTGAGTAGCTCACTGCTTGACTGGCTGACTTTTTGTCTGTCTGTCAGTCTGGCTGGCTTACTGACTGGCTGGCAGCTAGTTGGCTGGCTGGTTGGTTGGCTGGCTATAATAGCTGATGAGGTGAGTGGGTGCTTGTTGGGTTGGTTGACAGGTTGTTTAGCCCAAGGTCAGCCTAGATTGAGTAATCTTATGATCAAGCACATTCCAGCCGTGGTCAGCCTGTTCATTTTCAATCCTATGTTGTTTAATGCATTTTTATTTATTTAAGAAAAGCAATGTGTGACTTGGGAGAGTTTTTTGTCTGCCATTTCTAATATATTAAATGACTTCATAAGAGCCCTCATTGCCTTATAATTTAAGAGAGTTTTGACAGCTATTTCTAGCCTGTTGAATGACCGCATAGGGACTCCTTTGTTGGCTCATAATTTGTGGGAGTTTTGGCTGCCATTTTCAAATTGTTAAGACTCCCTCATTGGGTCATAATTTAAGGGAGTTTTGACTGTTATTACTAGCATAGTAGATCGTATAGCAACTCCCTTATTGGTTCATAACTTACGGGAGATTTGGCTGTTATCTCTAGCCTATCATGTATCCTAAAAAGAGACTCCCTCATTTGTTCATAATTTAGTTGTTATTTCTACTTTGTCAAGTAACCTCATAGCAACACCCTCATTAACTCATAATTTGAGGGTGTTTTGGCTGCTATTTCTAGCCTCTTGAGTGACTTCATAGGAACTCCTTTATTGGCTCATAATTTGAGGGAATTTTGACTGCTATTTCTAACGAGTCAAGACTCCCTCATGTGTTCATAATGTCAGGAAGACTTAGTTGTTATTTCTACTTTGTCAAGCGACCTCATAGCTACACCCTCATTAACTCATAATATGAAGGTGTTTTGGCTGCTGTTTCTAGCCTGTCAAGTGACCTCATGAGGACTCCCTCATTGACTGATGGCTTACCGTATAAAGTATCCAAGCTAAACATTTGGTTGGTTTGAAAGCTGGCTGGCATTGTTGACAGGCTGGTTGGTAGGTGGCTGACAGAGAAATTGAGATAACAATAATTAGTTCTTCTATGGCTATAATTATAATTAACTAAAACAATTAAATATGGTGGAGCTCCCTTTTATCATCTGTCCTTTACCTGTTTCAGTCATTCGACTGCGGCCATGCTGGAGCAAAGTCTTGAAGAATTCTAGTCGAATAAATCGGCCCCAGTTCTTCTTTTTGTAAAGCCTGGTACTTATTATATCAGTGTCTTTTGCTGAACGGCTAAGTTACGGAGTTGTCAACAAACCAACAGCAGTTGTCAAGCATTGATGGGGGACAAACACAGACAGAAACACACACACACACACACACACATGCATGTATATTATACTCTTTTACTCTTTTCAATCATTTGACTGCGGCCATGCTGGAGCACCACCTTTAGTCGAGTAAATCGACCCCGGGACTTATTCTTTGTAAGCCTAGTACTTATTCTATCTGTCTCTGTTGCCGAACCGCTAAGTTACGGTGACATAAACACACCAACATCGGTTGTCAAGCAATGCTAGGGGGACAAACACAGACACACAAACACACACACACATATATACATATACATATACATATATACGACGGGCTTCTTTCAGTTTCCGTCTACCAAATCCACTCACAAGGCTTTGGTCGACCCGAGGCTATAGTAGAAGACACTTGCCCAAGGTGCCACACAGTGGGACTGAACCCCGAACCATGTGGTTGGTAAGCAAGCTACTTACCACACAGCCACTCCTATCTTATTTTTTACTTTTATTTGTTTCAGATATAAGACCGTTGCCATGCTGGAGACCACCTTGAGGAATTTTTAGTTGAATGAATCAATCCCAGTACTTATATATTTTTCTAGCCTGCTACTTATTGTATCAGTCTCCTTTGCTGAACAGCTAGGTTACAGGGACATAAACACACCAACACTGGCTGTCAAATGGTGGGGGGGGGGGGGGGCAAACAACACACACACAAAGGCAAACACACCTAGGTGTGTATATATATATATATATATATATATATATATATATATATATGTATATATATATATATGTATATTCTTTTATCTTTTTACTTCTTTCAGTCATAAGCCAGGACTTATGTTTTGTAAGCCTAGTTCTATTGGCCTCTCTTGCTGAAGCACTATGGTACAGGGACGTAAACACAGAGACATCAGTTGTCAAGCGATGGTGGGGGGAGGACAAGCACAAGCACAGACACACAAATACATACACACTCATATATATATATATATATACACACACGATGGGCTTCTTTCAGTTTCCATCTACCAAATTCACTCACAAGGTTTTGGTTGGCCAAGGTGCCATGCAATGGGACTGAATCCGGAACCTTTGTGATTGGAAAGCAAGCTTATATATATATATATATATATATATATAAAGAGTGTTAGGTGTGATGTACAGAAATTGAATATTGAGAAAAATACGTCATCAGCCTATCTACCTACCTATATTTCTATATGTCCATCTCCATTGTCATGGAACCTCACCCCAAAAAAAACAAAAACAATGTTCTCTTCTAACCCCCCCCCCCAAAAAAAAACATCTGTTTTATATAAATGAACAAGCTGTTTGTACATTCACAAAATTTTATTTGACAAGTTCGAGAAAGGAACAAAAGCGTTAATAATAATGAAGAAATGAAAGGATTTTTTTTCCAAAATTCTGACGACTTTTTTTCTCAATATATATATATATATATATATATATATATATATATATATCATCATCATCATCATCATCACCGTTTAACGTCCGCTTTCCATGCTAGCATGGGTTGGACGATTTGACTGAGGACTGGTGAAACCGGATGGCAACACCAGGCTCCAATCTAATTTGGCAGAGTTTCTACAGCTGGATGCCCTTCCTAACGCCAACCACTCAGAGAGTGTAGTGGGTGCTTTTACGTGTCACCCGCACGAAAACGGCCATGCTCGAAATGGTGTCTTTTATGTGCCACCTGCACAAGCCAGTCCAGGGGCACTGGCAACGATCTTGCTCGAAAATCCTACGGGAGCCAGTCAGGCGGTACTGGCAACGGCTTCATTCCTTGTGAGCTTACGTATGTCCTCAGCAGTTACAGCCCATGTTTCACTGCCATGTAGCATGGCTGTTCGTACGCATGCGTCATACAGTCTGCCTTTTACTCTGAGTGAGAGTCCCTTTGTCGCCAGATATATATATATATATAACATATATATACATATACATATATATATGTACATACATACTTACATATATATACATATATATATATATATATATATACATACATACATACATATATATATATACATATACTTACATACACACACATATTTCAAACTTTAGATAAACAAAGTTCTATTTTAATATAAAATATACTCTCCTTAATTTTCTACAATGCTCTTCCATCTCTGGTAGACTTGCAAGGCTCCTCTTCCAAAATTCACTTGTCTGTGATGCAAAATACTCCTCCAGTACTGTTTTGACCTTGTCTATGGAATTCATACTTTTTTTCATCCAAATGATTTTGAAGCCTGCAGAATAAATGATAATCAGATGGGGCAATGTCCAGCAAATATGGTAGGTGGGGCATCGTTTCCCATTCAAACTGTTCCAGCCTTTGGAATGTCATCTTTACTGTGTGTGTGGCTGAGCATTATCCTGATGCAAGAACACCTTTCATCTTGAAACCAAAGATGGCTGTTTTTCTTCTAGCGCTGACTTAAGCCGTTCACAGTAGATCTCCTTTGTTATCATTTGGTTTGGATTTAAAAGTTCAAAGTGAACCAAACCTTTCATATCTCACCAAAGAGATAACAACACCTTATATGGGTGAAGACCTTCTTTAGCCTGGGGTGCCAGTGTTTCTCCTTTCTCTACCTACTGTCTTTGGTACTTGACCACCAGTCACAAATCGGTCCCCAAAAGCTTTCATTGGTGAGTTTTGACAGCAAAGAAGAGCACACATTCACTCTCTGCATGTGATTAGACTTGGAAAGTTTGTGAGGAATCCATTGACCCAATTTGCTGACTTTTCCAATGGTATGCAGGTATTGATGAATGGTTGAATGACCAAATCTAAGATTCTCTGCTAGTTCCTCAACAGTTACCATGGGATTTTGTTCCACCAGGGCTTGTAGGACATTCTCATTGAGCTCTACAGATCTTCCAGGATGAGGCTCGTCTTCTAGGCTGTAGTTTCCAGCTTGGAATTTCTGGAATTACCACTGACACTGGCTTATGCTTATTGTCCGATCCCCATATACTGCATTAATATTCCTTGCACTTGTTGCCGTCACTGAACTCATAAAGCAAAATATGCTGAGTCTGCTTGTTTGTCACTTCCATTTTAACTTTGAAAAATAACTGTTAAAATTGAACTGCGCTCTTCAAAACTTGCACTAACAATAAGGCCAAAGTAAAATTACTACCTGCTTTTATAGTCAGTTGATTCAGGTAGTTTATCCTGTCCTCCTCCAACTTTTAGTTCATGCAATTGAAAAAACTGCATTATTTATGGGATAAACCAATATATATATATGTATATCATCATCATCGTTTAACGTCCGCTTTCAATGCTAGCATGGGTTGGACGATTTGACTGAGGACTGGTGAAACCGGATGGCAACACCAGCCAACAATCTGATTTGGCAGAGTTTCTACAGCTGGATGCCCTTCCTAACGTCAACCACTCAGAGAGTGTAGTGGGTGCTTTTACGTGTCACCCGCACGAAGGCCAGTCAGGCGGTACTGGCAACGGCCACGCTCAAAATGGTGTATTTTATGTGCCTCCCACACAAGAGCCAGTCCAGGGGCACTGGCAGTGATCTCGCTGGGCACATATATATATATATATATGTATATATATACATATATATATATATATATATATATATATATATATATATATATATATATATATATATATATATATATATATGCGAGTAAAAATAAATACAAAAAAGGTTTTTTTTTTGTATGATTGTGTATAGAGGAATATATTATTTTGTTTAAAAGAGTTCCAACACTGTCTGTTTTTTATGTTTTATTTATATTCCTGCAGAACCAATGTGGGGTATAGAATATGGAATATACAATATATAATATAAAATAAAATAAAATAAAATAAAATAAAAATGGATGGCACCATGAAATAAAGTATTGAATGTAGATGAAATATTGAGTGTTCAATATAAAGGATCAAATATATAAATATAAATATATATATATATATATATATATATATATATATATATATATATATATATATATATATATGTATATATATATATATATATATATATATATATGTATATATATATATATATATATATATATATATATATCATCAGTGAACCATAAATCTAAAATGGAAGAACACTCTAAGCTATAGAGCAGTAGAGTAATTAAATAAAGATAGTTATGGCTGGTCTATGGTGTTACCCAAGGTTTTGCATCCCTAAAGTGCTTAACTTTACATATAACTTGTCAGACCCTAATGACCGGTGGTCTATAACCTCCCTCCATTTTGAAGAGAGGTTATAGGCCACCAGCCCTAAGGGTCTGATGAGATGTATGTGAAGGTAAGCACTTTATGGACGTGAAATCCTGAGTAACCCTATGCACTGGCCATAACTATCTTTACCTATATATATATATATATATATATATATATATATATACATACACATAGACATATATATTTATGTATATGTATATATATGTGTGTGTGTATATGTATACACACACACACACACACATATATACACATATAGACACACACACACACACACACATATATATATATTATATGCATGCACGCACCTCCAATTGGGAAACACTCAGCCTTAACATTAAAAGTACAAAACTGAACAGTCCATTGGTCGATAACTGATGAAGAATTATGGACCCACTGTTTGTCTCCCATTCTTTTTTACATTCAGTATACGTTATGTCATTTTTTTATACATTTTTCATTTACACACACACACACACACATACATATATATGCACAACAGACTTCTTTCAGTTTCCAGCAACAAATCCACTCACAACCCTTTGATCATCCTGGTGTTATAGTAGAAGACATTTGCCTAAGGTATCTTGCAGCGAGATCGAACCGAAAGCCATGTTGTTGGGAAACAGGCCTTATTACCACATAACCATGCCTGCACTTTCTCTAATTGTTTTCCTGTTATCTCTAGTAACATCACTCCACTCTAGTCAGTCAATTAATCTACCATTCTCTGTTCAATTACTGAAACTATATATACTCTCTTTAGTCTGAACGAGCTAGAAAATTAATTACTATAAATTACTGACTAAAGTAGCATTAATTTTCTAGGTCATTTAATTTTCTCAGCCAATCAATGGGCTGATTGAGTAAACCTATCAAGAGGAAACCTATAATGATTGCTGGAAACAGCTGTAAGTCAAATTTACTACAAAAAAAAAATGTAATGACCAATATTTATGCTTTACGTCTGAAAAGACCAAGAAAATGATAAGTGAGATCACAGTCATGTGGGAAGAGGGGGTGTGATGAGGCCCACGAATTGAAACATGCCAATTATGGGAGCCTTCAGCAGGATTGCAGGTAGAAGAAATGGCAGGTATGGCATTTCCTAGCTGAGGTTAGCTGTTGGGGATTCCCAGCTCAACCAGCATGGAGGGTGCTTTCAGCCATTGGAATGAGAGGAAAGGAGTGAAAGGTGGTATTAGGAAAGGCATTCCGCCATAGAAATCATGCCAAAAACAGACAATGGAGCCTGGCATAGCACCTGAAGTTATTAGCTCCTATCAGGCTGTCCATTCCATGCTAGCATGGGAAAAGGACATTACATGACAATGCTAATGATGATGACGATGATGACATTGATGATGACAACAACAATATATAAGTATAAATACATGCAATAATTATAACGATAGAAAATAGGGAGACCGATACATCCTCAAAATTTATTTCCTTTTATTTTACAGTCATCATCATCATCATCATCATCGTTTAACGTCTGCCTTCCATGCTGGCATGGGTGGTACTGCATATTTTTATGCTGTCTGACATTGTAAAATGTAAAGAAATAAATTTTGAGGATGTATCCGTCTCCATGTTCTCTATTGTTATAACTATCGTGGCTGTTGCCAGTACCGCCTGACTGGCCTTCGTATCGGTGGCACGTAAAAGCACTCACCACACTCTCGGAGTGGTTGGCATTAGGAAGGGCATCCAGCTGTAGAAACTCTGCCAAATCAGATTGGAGCCTGGTGTAGCCACCTCAGTCAAATCGTACAACCCATGCTAGCATGGAAAGCGCACGTTAAATGATGATGATGGTGATTGCTAACATGCACTCCAGATGACATTACCATCCTGTGAAGCAAACACAGAATTACCCACTGGAGGAATTTACAGCATGAGTGGCAACTCCTAGTTGCCATAGGCATTAAATACTAATCGATAATGTTAGCTTTAACCTGGAACATAACTGAGACCTACTATGGTATCCGCACAGATAATATATCCCTTTAAACTCAATCATACATACATACATATATATATATATTATTTTTATGCACCCTTTTAAAGGCTAGCCAGGCTCATGGGCCCGGTTTCTATGGCGTATGTGTTCCCCACTACATTAAATGTGGTAGCACCAACTTTACTATCTGTTTTGGTGGATAACCTGCTGGTCGGCTGGCTGGCTGGCTGGCTGGCTGGCTGGCTGGCTGGCTAGACTGGCTGGATTTTGCAGATTAACTAACTAGGTGACATTGATAGATGTATGGCTTTCTGATAGGATTAACGGATTTACCATCTGTGTTAGATAAGTCGAAGAGTTTTGATTCTCCTGCTGGAAAGGTGAACTGGCAGCTGGGGTACTGTGTCATTGAGTTGACTGTCTGAAGGAAGTAAAGGATCAACTCAATGATTTAGTTGAGAAATATAGGGTCGAAATAGAGGATTTAGGCTTCACTTCAGCACAATGAGGGCCCAGAAGTAATGGCTGAGTGGCAGAGAAGGTCACTTTGTTGTTTTGGGTTCAGTTCCTGTTTTGGGTACCTACATTCCTGGGGCAAGTATTTCTATTGCTGACTTGGGTTAATTAATGCCTTGTAAGTGAAATAGGGTAGACACAGAAATGGTATAGAAATCAGTTCTCTCTCTCTCTCTCTTTCTTGCTTCTATGAATACATCACAGTGGTGACAACCAACATCATAACATACACCACCACCACCACCACCACCACCACAACTATGTGAAAATATGTCACACTGACCATGTCCAACTTTTGGAGAATTGATGCTGGTGCTAAACCAAATGCTGAACATCGTCATCATCATGATCATCATCAACATCATCGTCATCTTTAAACATCTGTTTTCCATGCTGGCATGGGTCAGACTCCAGCTTTATTTGGTTTCTATGGCTGGATACCCTTCCTAATGCCAACTACTTTACAGAGTGTTTTATGGTTGCTTATGGCACTGACATGAGGGCTTTTTATGTGACACCAGCACAGGGCTCTTGCAGGCCAATCCTCCTTCCCAGGGGATAGATCTGTTTGCCTGTCTACGTGTCTATTTATTTATACTCATACAGAGAGAGATAGGTAGAAGACAGATAGACAGACAAGCAAATATAGATAGATAGATATATTGTCAAACAGACAGACAGATAGATATAGATAGGTAGATTGATTGATAGCTAGCTAGCTAACTAACTAGATAGATAGATAAATAGATAGATGGATAGATAGATAGATAGATAGATAGACAAACAGATAGATAGATAGATAGATAGATAGATAGATAGGTAGATAAATAGATTTATGTAAATCACACTTACATTCAAATGGAGAGAAAGAGAGGATGAGGGAGAGTGAGAGAGAGAAAGAGAAAGATAGATAGATAGATAGATAGATAGACAGAGAGAGAAATTCAAAAATAGTGCTTTAATGAATGGATTGAGTAATTAGACAAATACCTCAGAGTTAAAATTTGTGTCACAGTACATATGTCAACAGTATATGCAACATTCCTGCCCTGTAACATGAACATCCACACATCCATCTGCCATGCATACATGCATACATACATAAATACATACATATATGCATATACCATAATTCAACATGTGTAAGGAACCCCCTAATATTTGGGGCTTAAAATTTGAAAAAAAAGGTTTTGTAAGGGAATATAGTAGTATCCATGTATAAGAAACTCCTATATGTTTTCACCAATTTTTCATCATCGTTTAACGTCCGCTTTCCATGCTAGCATGGGTTGGACGATTTGACTGAGGACTGGCAAACCAGAAGGCTGCACCAGGCTCCAATCTGATCTGACAGAGTTTCTACAGCTGGATGCCCTTCCAAACGCCAACCACTCTGAGAGTGTAGTGGGTGCTTTTACATGCCACCAGCACGAGGGCCAGTCACACAATACTAGCAATGGCCACGCTGAAAAAGGTGTTTTTACGTGTTACCTCAATTGAAATAAGAGCCATGACGCAATCCTATATATTAATGAAACTTGTTTATTATCCTATGCGCATTTCGATGCAAGATCCCGACTTACTCTTGTCTGAGATAAGAAATTAGGGCCTTCCATCTCTTCAGGGCCAAGTTACATTAATTCACAACAAACAACATAATTATTTGTACATAAATCACATGTATATAGAGAAGTTCTAATCAGGTTGTTTCGACATGATCATGAGCAGAAGTGGTAGGGGAGCATCATAGCCATATGTTGAGAGGAATTTTGGGGGGTTTGAATTATTCACCTTTGGAAACATGGGTGTTTTGCTCAACATCCTTAAACAAACCTTATTCAGGGCCGTTTTGAGTGGGATGGGCTACCCGACCTGAAGGAAATTCTAACTGGCCCCACCTGCAAGGTCATGCGCTGTTTATCTTGATATGAGATTACCATGTCGCGTACATATGGTTGTGATGCATGTGCCTGGTGTACCCTTATCAGACGGGTAGTCATGATGGGTATATTGGGCTTCGTATATTTTACCCCAGTGTCACTTTGATGGCATGCACTGCTCTCTCACTCAATAATAATAATAATAATAATAATAATGGTGTCAAATTTTGCCCCAAGGGCAGCAATTTTGGGGGAGGAGATCAGTCAGTTACATCGACCCCAGTGTTCAACTGGTACTTATTTGATCGACCCTGAAAAAATGAAAGGCAAAGTTAACTTAGGTAGAATTTGAACCCAGAGCGTAAAGACCAATGAAATATTGCAAAGCATCTTACCCAGCCTGCTAAGAATTCTGCTAGCTCGCTGCCTTAATAATAATAATAATAATAATAATAATAATAATAATAATCCTTTCAACTATAGGCACAATGCTTGGAATTTGTGGGGAGGGGACTAGTCGATTACACTGACCCCCCCCCCCCCCCCCCCCCAGTGTTTCACTGGTACTTAATTTATCAAGCCTGAAAGGAGGAAAGGCAAAGTTGAACTTGGCGGAATTTGAACTCAGAATGTAAAGAGGGGGGAAAAATGGTGCTAAACATTTGACCCAGTGTGCTAGCGATTCTGCCAGCTCGTCGTCTTAATAATAATAATAATAATAATAATAATAATAATAATAATAATAATAATAATAATAATAATAATAATAATGATAATAATAATAATAATAGTAGTAGTAGTAGTAGTAGTAGTAGTAGTAGTAGTAATAGTAATAATAATAATAATAATAATAATAATAATAATGCTTGACATATTTCTCATTCTGTAACATTGGAACAACACTCCCAGGAACAAAACAAAACAAAAAAACCAAAAAAAAACCAAAAAAAAAACCAAAGCAAAACAAGAAATAAGTAAAATAAAAATAAAAATGAAACAAGAAGCTTCCAGAAAGCTTTTTATAGGTTTAATGACCTACTTATACACATACATACATAATACATACATATATATATATAGAGACATACAAACCTATATATATATACATATAAAAAAAAAAATATATATATATATATATATATATATGTATGCTTACATATATATTTTATAAATAATGTATGTGTATATATATATATATATATATATATATATACATATGCATACATATATTCATATATATAAATAATCTATCTATCTATCTATCTATCTATCTATACATACATACATATATATATATATATATATATATATATATATACACACACACACACACATATATATATATGTTGTTTTCACTTCATTTTGATAGTTTGGTATTGCATTAAGAAAAATATTTTGAATAAGAAATTCTTGTTTTTGTTGTAGACTTCCAAAAAAAAGGAGGAGTTTGGGTGAAGAATTATTAACAGTGGTTATTGCTTGGAATGTGGCACAGTTGAACACAAAAGACTTGGTTTTTGGTAATGCTATATTCTTCTTATAATGGTTAATGTCGTTCGTTTATATATATTATTTGAAAATATTTTGTACGATATATGTATGTGGGTGTATATATATATATATACATACCTATATAGATAGATACATACATATGTGTGTGTGTGTGTGTGTGTATATATATATATATATATATATATATATGCACAAAAAATCAAAATAAGCAACACGGATTTTAAAGATGATTGCAGTACGCACGTTTCATGCTACTCCATTTATTTAAGTAATGCAAGCATTACATTAAGTGCAATATGTAGAGCAATCTTCAGCTGCACTAAAATCTAGAAAATTACAGTAGAATAGACATATTATAATTGTGGCAACATTTAAAATCCAAGTGGGAAGAAGAATACATAAAAATCCATCTTGACATAGCCAAGGCTAGCAGGCTTATAATATGTCTGTTCTACTGTAATTTTTCTACATTTTTGTGCAGCTGAAGATTGCTCTACATATTGCATTTAATGTAATGCTTGCATTACTTAAATAAATGGAGTAGCAAGAAACGTGCGTACTGCAATCATCTTTAAAATATGTGTTGCTTATTTTGATTTTTTGATCACCTTGCTCTTAGAATGGTTTTTGGATAATACCATACTATATTCTGGTGCCTAAACATAAGTACCATATTCAATTTTGAATCTAAATCTAAATATATATATGCACATATACACACATGTATCATCATCATCATCATCATTTAATGTCCAATTTCCATGTTGGCACGGGTTACATGGCTTGACAGGAACTGGCGAGCCAAAAGAGTATACCAAACCACTTTGCAGTGTGTACTGGGTGCTTTTTATGTGGCACCATCACAGGTGCATTTTAAGTGGCACTAGTACCAGTGCTGTTTACGTGGCACCTTTGTTTTTAGATCTCAATTCTGTCACAGTGGGCAGGTGTTCTTGAGTACAGCCTTGTGGCACATATCTTACTCCTCTGTCATCTCCTTCATCAGGTTCAGCATGTTGAGCTGAGCCTTCAAAACTTCATACCATGTCTTCCTGGATCTCTCTCTTCTGCACACACATATGCGTCATCATCATCATCATCATCATTTGCTGGCATGAGTTGGTTGGATTGACAAGAACTAGCAAGCCAAAAGGCAGTACCAAAAGAGCAGAGAGAACTAAGAACATAAAGACAGATGAAATACCGCTAAGCACTTCGCCCAGCGTGCCAATACCTCTGCCAGCTCACTGCCTTCATCATAAGAAAATATTACCTTACTTTGGAAAGAAATGAGCTTTAATGACAGGAAGGGCATCCAGCCATAGATAAAACAAAATCTGTCTTAAACAAATTCCAGCCAACCTATGCAAGCATGATATTATCCAAGCACTGAATGGTAATTCTATGTTTTGTTTCTTTATCAATGACAAAGCCACATCTCTTTGCATCATGCCTCTGCCCACCCTCAAATCAAAAGACAGTTCTCTCTGCTCTGGCCTGGTTTTCTACAGCTCAATGTCCTTCCTGATGCCAACCATGTTCAGAGTGTATTGGGTGCTTTAAACTTGGCACCAGCACCAGAGGGAGGTGGCAATGTGTCAGGTAAATGAGAGGTAGGATGTTAGAGAGAGAGTGTGTGTACGAATATATATTATATATATATATACATGTGCATGTGTCTGTTTGTGTGTATATATATATATATATATTCATACGGTCTCTTTTTATATATTCTATTGGTCCCTTTCACTGAACCACTAAGTTATGAGTACATAAGCACCCCAGCACCAGTTATGAAACGGTGGTGAGGAACACACACACACACAAAGACAGAGAAACAGATACATACACACAAACAAACATATATATGATGGGCTTCTTTCAGTTTCCCTCTGCCAAGCCCACTTGCAACATTTTAGTCAGCCTGAAGGCTATAGTAGAAGGTACTTTCCTAAACACACACATGCACAAAGACATATATATATATATATATATATATATATATATATATATATATATATATATATATATATATATATATATATATACACGCATATATAGACATGTTTCACAGGGTCTCTCTGTTGTCATGCTATCTTGCAAAAGAAGGGCGTACTACATAAACCTGAATTGATGAAAGTGTCATGGCTGGAGTGCTTTTGACTCTAGGTTTTCTCAATGAAGGCCAGTCTGGGATTAATCGGTACCAACAGCCCTATCAAATTCACCATTCACATTAGGAAACCTAACACATTTTGGTAATTTTCGCTTCCACCAAACTCTCCCTTCTGAATATTCACAAGGAAGATATGTGGCTTCTTTGGCTGGTGTATGTGTGTGTGTGTGTGTGTGTGTGTGTGTGTGTGTGTGTGTGTGTGTGTGTGTGTGTGTATGTGGTCGGTACTTGATCTGTTGAAGAACTCGGGTAGTGCATAGAAACCTATCATCTCAGCTTAAGGATTAATTAATTACCAAAGCGGAGATACGAGAAAGATGGGGTGGGACACGGAGAGTAAGGGCTTTTAAATCTGCCATGAAATCAAGCCCTCCAAGAATACAGACACACTGAAATGGAAATTAAGCGAACGAGAATTCTTGGGAATAAGATGATCTTTCTAGTGTTGCTATAGTCATCATCATCATCATCATCATCATCATCATCATCATCACCTTCATCATCTTCATCATCACCATCATCATCATCATCATCATCATCATCATCATCATCCACTAGGGAAAAAGCAAATGTAAAACCATACCAAAAGCACCAATAATTGTTTTAGTGGAGCCCTAAGCCATCATGTGCCACCACATGCCATAAAGTCAAAGAGATTGAAAGCCAGTGCTCTCTATGGTCACCTGTCTTGCTAGAGATAACAGCCAAACCCCCATTGTATCACATACTAGTTAATGTAATTATGGAAAGTTAACCTTGGTCAAAGTTGTCCCAGATATACATAAAATGACATGATGGTCATGGCTAGAATGCCTTTGATTATAAATCTACTTGATGAGGACTGGACAACGGCAGAAAACAGACTACAATAGAAACAGCAACAACATTCGAAGTGTGATGGAAATGAATCTTAAACAATCAGGTTTGGTTAAAAGTACTAACGACTTATGCAGTTGCCAACGGCATCAATTAGTTGTAGGGGGCAGCACATCATGTGTTTGGAAATCTTCCAAATACTAATGGAAATAGGTGGAAGTAATCAATAGAATGAAATAAAATCAATGAAATGGACGTTCTTTGACATTTACAGGACATCAACGACACCACTCCCCATTCTTTTTCACTCACTTTCTGCTCTATCTTGCTGAGAAACACATGTTGAGAACATTGACAGCAACATATATATGTCTGTCTGTCTATCCATCTATCTATCTATCTATCTATCTATCTATCTTTCTGTCTATCTATCTATCTATTATCTGTCTGTCTATCTATCTATCTATCCATCCATCTAGCTATCTATCTATTATCTATATATCTATCTATCTAACTAGCTATCAATCTATCTATCTTTCTGTCTATCTATCTATCTAGCTAGCTAGCTATCTATTTATCTATCTATATGTGTGTGTGTATGTGTCTGTCTGTGTGTCTGTCTATCTATCTATCTATCTATCTATTTATCTATCTATCTTTCTGTTTGTCTATCTATCGATTTATCTATCTATCCATTTATATATCCATCTATCTGTCTATCTCTATCTCAGTTTCTCTATCCATCTATCTGTCTATTGATTTATCTTTCTATCCATCCATCAATCAATCTGTACATACACATCTCTTATCTTTTATCTTTTACTTGTTTCAGTCATTAGACTGTGGCCATGTTGGGGCACCACCTAGAATCTTTAGTCAAAGGAATCAACTCCAGTACTATTTTTAAAGTCTGATATTTATTCAATTGGTCTCTTTTACCGAACCGCTAAGTTATGAGGATGTAAACACACCCACATCAGTTGTCAAGTGATGATGAGGGGACAAACACACACACACACACACACACACACACACACACACATATACGACAGGCTTCTTCCAGTTTCCATCTACCAAATCCACTCACAAAACTTTGGTTAGCCCGAGGTTATAGTTGAAGACACTTGCGCAAGGTGTCACACAATGGGACTGAACCCCGTACCACATGCTTAGGAAGCAAGCTTCTTACCACACAGCCACTACTGTGCCTATATATATTTATATATATATATATATATATATATATATATATATATATTTATATATATATATATATATATATATATATATATATATATATATATATATATATATATATAATATATATATATATATATATATATATATATATATATATATATATATATATATATATATATATATACATATATATATATATATATATATATACATCAGGTCATCCCATAAGTTTTGTCCAAATCTTAAATAAAGAAAACAAATGATCAAATGTTATATTTAATTGAAATTTAATCATCAATGTACTTTCCCTGATTATCTATGACTTCCTTCCATCTATTTACAAGCTTTTTAATCCCATCAATGTAAAACTCTTTTGGTTTCAAAGCGAAGAACTCTGAAATGTCAGTTTCGACCTCCTGCTAGCTTGCGAAAGTTATGTCCCCCAAATGATTTTGTAAACTACGAAACAAATGGTAGTCTGAAGGAGCAAGGTTAGGAGAATAAGGTGGATGAGCAATTTTCTCCCAACCAAGCTCTTCGATCTTTTGTGATGTGATCTTTGCAGTGTGGGGGTCACGCATTGTCCTGATGAAACATCACTCCTTTTCGATTTACTAAAGTGGGTCTTTTTTTTCTTCAGAGCTTGGTTTAAACGCTCTAATTGCTGACAGTAGACTTGAGCATTGATTATTGCATTAGGTGATAACAATTCAAAGTGAATTACTCCTTTGCAATCCCACCAGATAGGGAGAAGAACCTTCTTTCCATGAAGTTCCCTTCTTGGCTGTGGTTAAGCTTTTTCCCATTTACCAAGCCACTGTTTACAACATTTAACATTTCGATAGAAGATCCATTTCTATAGAAGATCCATTTCTATAGAAGATCCATTTCTATAGAAGATCCGGTAGTGAAGTGAAAGCACGTTATAAAAATAAAACTACTGAAGAATAATAATAATAATAGTACAAAGAAAAAGTAGAACAACAACAATAATATGTTGTCTCTGACAATGTAGACTTGTTTAAAAGCAACAACGTGAAAAACTGTCCCAAATATGAAGGAAACAGTTTTTGTACCACACCCTTCTTTTACAGGAAATACACACAGTTAAGGATCTGACAAATGTTATAAACTCTAGGTCTCACAAGCTATGTATTAGATTGTGAGACCTAATACATGCATATATATGTACATATGCATACATATGTACATATACATGTGTGTGTGTGTGTGTGTGTGCGCGTGCATGCATATATATGTACATGTATGTATATACATGTATATATATATATATATATATATATATATATATATATATATATACATACATGTACATATATATGTGTATATACATGGATATATATATATATATATGTATATATATTTATGTATGTATGTATGTATGTATGTATATATATGTATGTATGCATGTATTTTTTTTAAAATTGTGATATGACTTTTATTTATACATGCTAACTACTGGTAATGAATTATGTTAATCTGTTACCCTCATATTCATGATAGTATGTATGTATAAATGTATGTATGTATGTATGTATATATATATGTGTATATATATATATATGTGTGTAAATATATATATATATGTGTATGTATATATATGTATATATGTATCATCATCATCATCATCATCGTTTAACGTCCGCTTTCCATGCTAGCATGGGTTGGACGATTTGACTGAGGACTGGTGAAACCGGATGGCACCACCAGGCTCCAGTCTGATTTGGCAGAGTTTCTACAGCTGGATGCCCTTCCTAACGCCAACCACTCAGAGAGTGTAGTGGGTGCTTTTACGTGTCACCCGCACGAAAACGGCCACGCTCGAAATGGTGTCTTTTATGTGCCACCCGCACAAGCCAGTCCAGGGGCACTGGCAACGATCTCGCTCGAAAATCCTACAGGAGCCAGTCAGGCGGTACTGGCAACGGCCACGCTCAAAATGGTGCATCTCATGTGCCACCCGCACAAGAACCAGTCCAGGGGCACTGGCAACGATCTTACTTGGCTTGCCGGGTCTTCTCACGCACAGCACATTTCCAAAGGTCTCGGTCAGTAGTCATCGCCTCGGTGAGGCCCAATGTACGAAGGTCTTGCCTCACCACCTCAGCCCAGGTCTTCCTGGGCCTACCTCTTCCACGGGTTCCCTCAACTGTTAGGGTGTGGCACTTTTTCACGCAGCTATCCTCCTCCATTCTCACCACATGTCCATACCAGCGCAATTGTCTCTCTTGCACGCCACAACTGATGCTTCTAATGTTCAGCTTTTCTCTCAAGATACTTACACTCTGACGGGTATTCACATTGACATTACACATCCAACGGAACATACTGGCTTCATTCCTTGCGAGCTTACGTATGTCCTCAGCAGTTACAGCCCATGTTTCACTGCCATGTAGCATGGTTGTTCGTACGCATGCGTCATACAGTCTGCCTTTTACTCTGAGTGAGAGTCCCTTTGTCGCCAGCAGGGGTAAGAGCTCTCTAAACTTTGCCCAGGCTATTCTTATTCTAGCAGCTACACTTTCAGCGCACCCACCCCCACTACTAACTTGGACGCCCAGATAGCGGAAGCTATCGACTACCTCGTGTGTATGTGTATAAATATATATATATATATATATATATATATATATATATGTATATATGGGAGAATTTACAAAAAAAACAACAACGAACGAGGACAGGTGGTGTAAACAACAAAAGGATGTATTAGTTTAACGCTTGGGAATAGAGAAAGTCTTTAACATTTCGAGCTACGCTCTTCAACAGAAAGAATACGGAGAAAACAAGGAGAAAAACATGGAGAAAAAATATTTGAATGTTGTGGTCAGCGATCTACATGTATATATGAGTGTGTGTGTGTAAGTATATATATGCATGTATGTATATGGATGTATATGTATGCATATATATGAACATATGGATATATGGACACATATATATATACAAATATATATTCTTTAATTCTTTTACTTGTTTCAGTCATTTGACTGTGGCCATGCTGAAGCACTGCCTTTAGCTGAAGAAATCGACCCCAGGACTTATTCTTTGCAAGCCTAGTACTTATTTAATCGGTCCCTTTTGTTGAACTGCTAGGTTATGGGAACGTAAACACACTAACATCAGTTTTCAAGCGATGGTGGGGGCACAAACACAGACACACAAATACATACATATATTATCATCATCATCATCGTTTAACGTTCACTTTCCATGAAGACATGGGTTGGATGGTTTGATTGAGGACTGGTGAGCCAGAGGCTGCACCAGGCGCAATCTGATCTTGCAAAGTTTCTACAGCTGGATGCCCTTCCTAACGCCAATATATATTTATATATATATATATATAACAGGCTTCTTTCAGTTTTCATCTACCAAATCCACTCACAAGACTTAGGTTGGCCCAAGGCTATAGCGGAAGACACTTGCCCAAAGTCTCATGCTGTGGGACTGAACCCAGAACTATGTTGTTGGGAAGCAAACTTCTTACCACACAGCCATTCCTCATCATCATCATCACCGTTTAACATCTGCCTTCCATGCTGGCATTTGTTGGACGATTTGACTAGAGCCGACCAGGTAGAAGTCTGCACCAGACTTCTGTGACTGTTGTGGCAAGGTTTTTTCAGCTGGATGCCCTTCCTAACACCAACCACCCAAGAAAGTCGACTGAATGCTTTTTACATGAGACAAACACAGCCAAGGTCAGTTTTGGCAAGGTTTTTACAGCTGGATGCCCTTCCAACTACCAACCACTTTACAGTGTGGGTTGGATGCTTTTTACATGGCACCAGCTCTGGCAAGGTCACCAAGTCACTTGCAAGACAAAGATCCTTTGAGAGGGGAGGAGGTACTGGAGGGGGGTGGTCTTATGTCAGATGATGAAAAGTTATAGTGAGACAGAGAGACAGAAACAGGTGTCTTGCTGCAGAAGAGATACATGGTTACCTGGCCAGAGAGAAAGAGAGTGATCAAGAATGAGAGCAGAAACAGGTGTCTTGCTGTAAAGGAGATACACGGTTACCCAATCTGAGGGGAGAACAGAAGGAGAGAGAGAGAATG